>NC_058132.1:606252946-606264087 GCF_016433145.1 Gracilinanus agilis | reverse complement strand
TCTGTAGTAGTCTGTTTTTCTCTTTGTTGTCCTTGCATCCAAATAGTATAAAAGCATAAAAGATAGGGGTTGGATGTCACTGTCTACTTATATTGAAGTAGTCTAATTCTGAAGTGGCATTATTCATGCAAGGGAGAGAAAATATATCTCTCTTCTCCCACACCCTATCATATACCTAACCACTGACTCAGTAGCTTTTTCCTAACACCTCTTTAGCATTTATTTTTATTCCCCAGATTCTATCTATCTAGCTGAATTGCCATACAGGGTATTCTCCATTTTTAATTCTTTTCTTATTTTATATGTCTCTAGTCGTTTGTCTGTTACTTTTCTTGCTGTCTTTTGTAGTTTTGCATCCATCATACACCCTCCTTTCTAGTTTCCTCCTCAGTCTGTCTTTATTTTCCCCGAATTGCATTGTCTTTCTTCTTCTTAGCTCCAAATCTCCCAGTCAACCATCCAGGGCTTATACATATTATCACATACTCCCAGGCTTATGGCCTCTTCATTATAAACAATAATAACCTTAACTCTAATAAAAATGATAACATTCAGAGATGCTTTTCCCATGTCATTTTATGCAATAAAAATACCTCAAGTATCTTTGAAAAGAGCAAAGGTTCATGGAAGCACCACAGACTTTTCTTTAAAATGTTAGCAACCAAACTCACCAAAAGAAATGCAATGCTGAATCTCTTACTCTAGTTAGCATCAAAGGCCTCATGAGTTATATAAAGACAATTTAGCAACTTGCACTGTGCCAATTTGTCTCTTCTTTTTCCAGCCTTAATGCTAACCTTTATTCAGGTACTCTCTGTGTCTGATTCTGTAGACCAAACTGTGGCAGTGTTGTACCACAATGACTGCTGTGGCACTGGTGTCCCTGAATACCACCTACACAAATTCTTGGTGCCCTTGTGCCACTTCCTAAAATGGGCATATCTTCCATTTCTGCTTTTCTCTTTCCTTCTCTCTATTCTTCCACTTTTCCTCATCTCTTCTATTTTCATTACTTTTTTGTTTTATTCATTCTCCATTGTCTTTAGCTCTAACCTAGCAGAGGCACTCAAGATTATATTGAAGTTCACAAACCATACAAGGGCAAAGGAATAAAAAAGATTGCTGAACCTGCTTGACCTTGCCCACGTTCATCGGTTCCCGATTGTTGCTTTCTTGAATGGTATCTGTTTATAAAATTTCACCCCAGGACCATCACTCTTGGCAAAAAAAAAATTTTGTCATTGTTGTTGTATACTGAACACTTAATTTTAGATAGAGATGAGGACTAGACTTTTGATTTCACTGGCAAAGGGATTCCCTCTGGCAATGTGGGTCAGCATCTTTTTCCATAATTTAAGAGTTGTTGAGAACATTGAGAAGTTAGTAATTGTCCAGAGTCACATAGCCAAAATGGGTCCAAGGCAAGACTTTCTAGTTTGGCTGCTGCCTCTTTAAACATTGTCTTGCACTTCACTTCAATGACTTCTTTTTTGACCCTGCTCAATTAGATTCAGCAAACATTTATGCCAAGCCCATTCTGTACTTCTAGAACACTATGGTCGTAGGCTGGATATCTTAATAATCCCTGCCCTCATTGAGCTTGCTGGCTTTGTTCTTTCTGTGAGAATTATTTCCATACAGTTGCTTATACAATAGGTTTTTATATATTCTTGGAACATTGCTTGCAGAAGCCCCTGAATGATTGAAAATGAGTATCTCAGAGTACAATGGAGAGCCATATGGTTGGTGTGAACAGGACAGAGCTTATAAGTATAAAACTTCAAAGGAGAGTAAGAGGAAAATATATCATTATGGAAATGTAGACATACAAAGGATGATGGATGGTTGGTCATGCGGTAAGGGTGAGGGAGAATAATAGTAAACACATACATGTTTTCTCCTGGGCTTCTCCCAGTGTGGGAAGGAAGTGAGGAAGGCCTCCAGAAAACTGAAGGAATTCCCTATGCAAAGCTCATAGGAAGAAATGGACAAGAATTCTACAAGAGAGTCAAGCCTGGATCATGGAATAGATCTTTACCTCTAAAAGGACCACATAGCAGCAAGATCACAGCTACATTGACCAAAAATGTTTTCTATTAAAAACAGAATATTTTATTGTTCTATGATATTCATTTATTAGAAATATTCATATTTCTAATTTTATATGTAATATAAATAGTATATATAATATAAATATTGTATTTATATTTAATAGAAATATTTATATTAAAATAGAATATTCTAAATAATAGAATTAAAAATAAATATTTTCTATTTTAAAAGTTCCAACATTTTTTATTTTATTTGTCCTTTCCAGCAACCCTGTAACATATAAAGGAACACATATTGGATGCTGAAAATCTTACTGAAGCAGATAAAAGGATAATAATTGCTACATATGGTCATTTGCAAATCCTGTATAAATGATGTCCACCCTATGAGCCCCACCCACCAAAATGTAAGCTTCTTGAAGGCAGAAAATTTTTTTCACAATAGTTTCTGGTTTTGTCTCCCTGGCTGAAATCTCTCTGCATTCAAATCCATTCCCCACTCAGCTGACAAAGTGATTTTCTTAAACTGTAGATCTGACCATGTCACTCACCTATTCAATAAATTCCAGTGGCTTTACTCTTATCTCCAGGATCAATTCTTCTTTCACCTTTAAAGCCTCTCATGACCTGCCCAGTTCTATATTTCCAATCTTCTTACATTTAACTTCCTCATACGTTAAAATCCAGCCACTCCATCCTACTTGCTATTTATTGGACAAGTCATTCCATCTCCAAACTTTTCATTTGTACCGGCTCTCTGTCCCTCAGACCTGGAATGCTCCTCTGCCTCCCACTTTCCCTGGTTTCTATCAAGATTCAGATTGCAATCTCACCTTCTGCAGATTTCTTTTACAGGTCAAGAAGGTAATCAAGGAAAAGGATTAAAGGCCAAACTGAGGTGTCTGAGATTACTTTCAATTTACCCAATATATAACTTGTATTTTGACATGTTTATTGACATGTTGTTTACTCTATTAGAATGTGAACTACTTGAGGGCAAGGAATTAAAAAAAAAAGCTTACCTTCTATTTTGAAATAGTTCCAAGGCAGAAAAGTGGTAAGAGCTAGGTAAATGAGATATGTGTAAAGCATAGTACCTGATACTTAATAAATGCTTTTTTCTTCTCTTTTCACTTTTTAAAAATCCTTTCCTCCCATCTTAGTAACAGTTCTAAGATAGAAGAGCAGCAAGAACTGGGCAGGCAATCAGGGTTAAGTGATTTGGCAAGGGTCACGGAACTAAAAAGTGTCTAAAATCAGACTTGAGCCCAAGTTCCCCAGACTCCAAGCCTTGCTCTGTATCCACTGTGCTACCTAGCTACCTCTTCCCCCTCTTCCCTTTTGTTTCTCCCCAAGTGATTTACTAAAAGTCATAAAGGTAGGTAGGATCTGAAACCAGGTTCTCTGAATCTATATCATATATAATTATCCCAGTAAAAATGCCAAAGGAGACTATGTCAGTCTCCAAGGTTAAATATTTGCAACTTTCTTCATAATTAATAGCTTTCTTTCCCTTTATTTCTTTTTTAAAATCTGTCTGTAATTTCATCACGGTAGGGAGCTCCCAGTGGAAAACTTCCTCTGCCTATGTAGCTCAACCATTGTTCTGCATCTTGTAAAGAATTGTCTGGAAACAGAGAAGTTAAATCACTCTCTCAGGGCCACATAGTTTGGGTCTGTGGCAGAACTAGATCCTGGGTCTTCCTTACTCCAAAGCCTACCTTCTCTCCAAGAAACCACACTGCTTCTCATTTACAGTTTTACAATTCATAAGTTTGCTCTATGTAGGCTTAGAGAATGAAAACTTCAAGATTTACTATTCACCACAGCTTTGAAAAAGGAATAAAGAATTTAGTAAGAAGAGAAACAGAACAAGGTGGTTTTTTTTTTTGAGGTGAGGGGAGTATACAGTGTTCACAAAGTCCCTTCCAATGAGGCATTGCTGGCGACTATGGTACCAAAGGATGAATAGGAGGACCAAGATTTGATGAGGCATAACAAACTATGGTATTGTTCTTGAAAAGGAAGTCTTTGAGAACCTGGGAATTCAGAATCTCTAACACACTTGACTCTGGCTGACAGCTTCAGAAAGTTAATATCATGTAACTATGATAACAAAAGGGGAAAGCAGCAGTAGACATTATAAAATTTTGAGTCCTGCCATACTAGGAGGGGAAAAAAGACTTTCGTAGAGAGCAGTTAATGGAATCCATTGAATTTAAGATATTGATTCAGTAGAAAACACTATATTCGAAATAGAAATACATAAAGACAGCTTTTGGGGATTTATCTAAAATACTACGTAATTCACTTTGGAAAGTGCGGCTTCTTTGTAACTTGCTCTATAGACACTCTATACATTAAGCCTTCTGTTCCTATCTACAGCTGTTAGAAATGTCAGAGGCAGAGTCCTCAGGGTATAGTAGGACTGATTGCTTGAATGTAAAAGTTCCTTATCCCTCAGAGGACTAACTGATTTAAATATTATTAGAAAATAAAAGGAGAGAAATCTGAAGACCCAAAACTGATTGCAGAGAATTATAAGCAAGGAAAAGGTTTTTTTTTTGCTGTTGTTGTTGTTATTATTGTTATTTTTGTTGAATCCCTGAGTAAAAAGCTTAGTAAAAGGAGAGGAGCTAAGGCTAAGAAATATTTTTCACAATTCTGGCTTCACAGAATGCCTGGAAATGGCCCCAAGTGCCCCAACAAGCACTCTCGGATGTGCAATTTCCTCTGAATTATGTCTGAAGCAGGTTTTTCTGCCAGAAATTCTGTGTTTTGAGCATATTCCCAGATGCAGTTCTGTTAACTAACTGGACTGTAATAAACCATTTCCCTCTGGAAGGTCTAGGATACAGGTGTACCTGGCAGTACCGATTTGGGTAGTAATGACTGGAATGAGCCTCTGGGCACTGTTAAGACCTAGAGTCAGCACTGCTAGAATCATATTCCTACTGGTTTAGTGGAGGCTGAGAACCCAGAAACTAGTTGTAGGGTGTTAGCCATTCCTTCATACTGAAAATAAATTTTAAAATGTTATTAGAGAGTCACAGTTTAGACACATCAGGGTTATATAACATTAGGAATCATATTGTTTGTGGATAGTGGGTTCTTTTTTCTTTCCTCTGCTAGTGTAGCCATTATCCTTTGCTCCTAAAATAATCTGTGATACCAAATTATTTCTCTATTACTCAGGTTTGGTTTTAAAATGAGTTTGGGAAGTGAAAAAATAAAAAAAGAACATGAACAAGTTCATCATGTTTCTCCCAATGCTTGCAGCTCAGTGTTGTAGCCTAACTTGCCTTGTTTTGTTTGTTACTTGATTACACATCCTTAGACTGGGTCAAAGAACTTTGCTGACTCCCTTTGACTGATAGGACATACCTATAACATGTATAGTACTTTTCAAGCCCTAAAAGTGCTATATAAATATTAACAAGAACTCCTCCTCCTTCTCTCACCACCACCACCACCACCACCACCACCACCACCACCACCACCACCACCACCACCACTACTACTACTACTACTACTACTACTACTACTACTACTAAAACTATCTATGTGTCTCTGTCTTTCTCCTCAGACTCCTGCTCTCTTACTCTCTTACAGGGTTATAGGGAAGGATATGTTGAAGAAAGGATGAAAGGATGAGATTTTATTTTATTGATTTTAGATCTAATTAGCTTTTTCAGACTCTGCAGAGTGAATCAGAATTTGATTCTTAAAACTTTATTCATCTCATCTCCCTTTGTATCCCCAACATTGTTCCTTCCCCCAATTTCTGGATTTTCTTCTGTCAGGTTTGTTGCTTTGTGACTGACAAGCAATTACAATAAGTAATTTCATTTCAGGAGAAGATAATAAAATGTGATACCATAACTACCCACAGAGCCTCAAAAGTATTTATGTTCCCTCTAATAACCTGGTGTGATGCTGTTAATCTTGACAAAGACTGCCTGGCAGGTGCTAGGGAGCTGAATCTTCATATTCTCTCACTGTTTGCTGATGCTTCCACGGGGAAGGCTCCAAGCTGTTAAAATGCAATGACCCTGCTCTATTTTTAATTACATTTAGTTTATTAGAGGCACAATCAGAAGCATAACGAATACAGGAAGCTACGTTTCCTCTACTACCTCAGTGGAGATATGGAATATTTCACTGTTTATGAAATAGGACACAGGGAACCATTTCCCTACTGAGTGATGTAAAACACAACTCCAAGGGGCCAGAGAAATGTTGCCTTAAAAGTTAACCAATTCTTCATTGATGCCCCATGCTCAAGCCCCATACGGTTAATCTTGTTATTCCAAAAATCTTTATCACCAACCCCACATATAAGTCAAACAGCTCTTGAGTAAGAAGTATCAAAGAGAAACTTTAAGCTGCTCTATCTCCCCCCACAACCTCACCTCAATTCTCAGCATAAGAACTTATTCCTTGTTTTATTGAAAAGATGGAAACCAGATGACAGGAATTCTCTCAGATTCCCTCCCTTCTACCTAGAAGTCCTTTGTCTTTTTACCTTGTCTGTGTTCCTGTATGGAAGGAGCAAGTGTCCTTCATGTTTGCCAAGGCTTCTCTACCTCTATTCTATATGCCTTTTGTCTCTTCCAGAGCCTCATTTGACAATTCAGCAAGCACCTACTGAGCGCCTACTATGTGCCAGGCTCTGTGTTGGGCAGTGGGACAAAACAAAAAGACAAAAAGATATCAGGTTATGTCCTCAAGAGGCTTATATTGTACTGGAGGTAAATAACATATACACAAATAATTTTTATATAAAGTACACATAGTGTAACCCACAAAGTGATGTCAGGGTGGGCATAGAACATCAAGAAGGGGAAGGAAAGGTTTCCTGAAGGAGATGGCAGTTGAGCTGTTCTGGAAGAGCAACTATGATCAGAAAAAAAACTGGAAAGACCTGTATGAAGTGATGCAAAGTAAAGTGAGCAGAACTAGGAGAACCTCGTACACAATAACGGCAATAATGTATGATGAACACCTATGAACGACTTCACTGTTAACAACAAAGTAAGAATCCAACCCCAAGGGAATCATGATGAAAAAGGCTTTCCACCATCATAGACAGAACTGATAGTCTGAATACAGACTGAAGCATATTATTCTTCATTTCCTCGATGGGTTTTTCTCCCATGTAAGAGAGAAAAATATGTCTTCTTTTACAATATGAAAAACCTGGAAATATGTATTATGTGATAACATGTACAACCTGTATCATAATATCATAATACCCTTGGGGAAGGGAGAGGGCTGGGAGGTAAGGAAAAATATTGATTGCAAAATGCCTGAAGATGGTTGTTGAAAATTGTATTGAGACATAATTTGGAGGAAAAAGTACGAATTAAAAAAGAAAAGAAATTATGTAATCCATGACTCTGATGCATGAGAGGAAAACAATCCATTCCTTGTTTTCTATTTCTTTTATATCTTTAATCTCTTACTCTATAATGTTTCCTTCCTATTTGCCCTTAAGCAGACTCAGTTCTACCACAAGCTAAATCCTTCCTCAGGCAGCTAAATTCTTTGAGCTACCAACCTCTGTTCATATTTCTTGAGAAGTGTTCAAGCTCCTCTAAACAAAATAATCTCCGTGACTTTATGTTCTTTTTAACCACTCACTTAAAGGTCACCATTAGTCTCTTCCTACCAAAACTGATTAAATGTAAGTTCCTTGACAGCAGGGAATATTTTATTTTTGTCTTTGTATCTCTGGAAACTAAAAGAGTACCTGGTACCTAATGAGAGTTTAATAAATGTTTGTTGAATAACCAAACATGTAGAGTCTTTTCCTCAATTTTCATTCTCCTAGATCTCTCTATTTAACAGCATTATTGCTGTTAAATATTCTCTCTTTGAATACCCAGCTTCTTCACCCCAATGACAAAGCATGCAGGTTCTTCTATCTCTCTGATTTTTGCTTGTTTGTTTTATGCCCCATGTCTTTTTTATTCTTTCTAAGACTTTACTGAGATTTTTTTCCTTGGACTTCTTTTTTGTTCTTTGTTCCATAGTAAATTCATTTTCCCACAGTTAGAACCAATGAATATTAATTGGATATGAATTGTTGTCACTAAAGAAATGGTTTCCAAAAATATCAGCATTCTAACTTATCCCTAACTCTATAGATACCCATTTCCCTATTGTTTGCTAGACAATTTCACCTAACTGTGCTGCCAGCAGCTAACACTTACTGCGTTCAAACACAAGTACATCAATTCTCTAAAATCAATGATAGAAACAAAATGGTCACTATTTCTCACTTTCTTGTCTCTTTTAGTATGCCATCATTCTCTCACTCATTTACCCGTGATCCAAAACAACTCCTCTTTCCTTTTCAATTGGTGCCCAATGTTCCAAACAACCTAATATTTAACTATTTTTTATTCATTTGTGTTTATTAAATTTATCACTGTTGTATACTATCTATAAACTTTTTACTATATATAGATACATATATATGTGTATGTATATATGTATATTTCTTATCTCCCACCATAGTCTAGAAGTTCATTGAAAGTAGAATTTGATCAAATCTATAATAGCTAGTAATACTATATGATATGTGGTAGGTACTGGCTAAACATTCATTAATTGATTGATATATCGGGTGAGTGAGAGTAAGGAGTCAAGTAGGACTTCAAAGTTGTGAACTTAGGAGACAGAGAAGATATTCAATGTCCTTCATAGTAATAAGAAGGTTCAGAAATAGGAAGTGTTTGATGGAAAATATATTGAGTTCTGTTTTGGGTATGCTAAGTATAAAATACTGAAAGAACAATTAGTTTAATAGTTCAATTGGAGGCACTTGATCCTAACTCAGAAGATATACTGGGGATGAATATAAAAATATAGGAATTCTATGTGTAGAAAAAAATAAATGAATACATGACAGCTGATCTTTCCTCCACTTTTTTCTTCTATTTCTAGTCTATTTCTAACCTCTTCTAATCCAACCTAGATGAGTACATCAATATCTCCTATCCAGACACCTGAATTAATCTTCCAACTGGTTTTCCCACCCCTAAAATCTTATGCCTCCAATCAATCATATGGACCAGTACCAGAATAAAATTCCTAAAGCAGAGTTCCACTTATGTCATTGCCTTGTTCAAAAGATTCTGGAGTACCTCCATGGCCTAACAAGTTAATGTCAAATTCATCAGCCAATACTTCATTTCTGTACAGGTTATATTCCTCTGGACTTCATCATGGCAGAGTAAATTTGTCATGCTGAAAGACAACTTCAGCCATGAAATTCACACCTTCAAAATATCTTCCTTCTCTGGAGCTTCTACAATTTAATGAACCTCCATTTTAGAGGAGTCCCCAGTCAGCCATCTCCTTATTTCCCAACAGTCTACAATCCTCCAGATTTCTCTGTCATTTGTTGTTCAGTAATTTTTCAGTTATGTCTGACTCTTTCTGGCCCCATTCAAGGTTTTCTTTGCATCTCTTTCTCCATTTTCCTCTCCAATCCATTTTAATCTCCCTGAATCCAGGCCCACCCTCTATCCACTGTGCCAACTAGCTGTCCATTTTCTATCATAGTACTTATTAATTTTCTCCCTTTCCCCATCATTTTAAGCTTCAGACAACATATAAAAGATATATATTGTCTTCCTCATTGGAATGTAACTTCCTTTGGGGAGGGAACTGTCTTTTTTCTCCCTTATATTTGCATCCTCAGTACTTAACACAGTACCAGAAAATAGTAAGCATTTAAATGCTCAAAAGTTGCCCAATTGATTAACTAATTGTGCTCTTATCCTTCCATAACTTAGTCCCCTCTACCTACTTTCAAGCTTTATTTCCCACTGCTTCCTCATATATATTCTCTAGCACATTTGGACTACTTCTTCCTCTGCAAATATAGACACTTTGATAGGTATTGAAAGGGACCCAAGGTTGGAAAGGACAAAGTCTCATCGCTTACTCACACATGTCTTCTAGGCCACTTGGACACTCCTTGTTCCTCAAATACTATTTATTCTCCTCCCTTGCTTATATCCTTCTCTTCACCTAGAATGTCTCCCCAAATACCAGTCCTCTGCCCATTGGAACACTGTCCATATTCACTAGACCAATCTTCAATTCTTCTTCCTCATGTTAATGATTAAAATTCTCTGGAGATTGTATCTTAATTTTGTAATTATTTATTAAATAGCAAAAAGTGGGCCAGAGAAGAGAGAGAAAAGCATGAGTCCTGTGGCAAACTGCCTTCTCTGCTAGCAGGCTGAGCCAGTCCCAAGCCAGAACTGGAGACAATTTCTCTCTTCTTTGCAACTCCCCAAATTTTGCATCAATTTGTTTCTTTTTTTTAATGGTACTTTAAATCCTGGCTGTTAATATACTTTGATTCTCTTTCCTACTAAATAGTAAGTTCTATTACTGTAATGGAGACTGTTGTATCCATCTTTGGGTCCCTTCTAATACCTACCACCGTGTCTTGAGTATAGAGTAAAAACTCAATAAATATTTGCTGAATTGAACTAAATTGAATGTCTCTAAACAATAGACCCAAATTGTATTATATTTCCTTTCAACAGTCTTTGACAGGTTGTAAGGTATCAATAAACATAATTTGAGTAGTTCTGAAGAAAAACGGGCTGTGTTCTTTGGCTTTCCATATTAATCTAAGTTCTTCCAATACACACACATTCACAAAAGCTGTAATTTCATGCATTATTATGTGCAAATAGAATTGAAGTATGCCTTCTGTTTTATATATAAAGAAAAAGTATTTACAAGAGAAGAATAATCATATATTTTCTTCACTTGTCATAAAGTTATGTTCTATACCTATTTATGAACTGAAGCAGTACTTTGCAGAAAGGCTGTTCTCATTAATCACCTGGAACAGCAGAAACACAGCAAGGTGTGAAGTCTCCCAAGTAACCCTTTTAGATTTAAAGTGTGATGTCACTCTTATTCCTTATTTTCTTTTTGGAGAGTGAGACTGTGACATTGTCATTAAGTCACCTCGAGTTGGACAGCTGCAAAATTCAGGGTTCCGTGTGTGTTTGTGTGTGTGTGTGTGTGTGTGTGTGTGTGTGAGAGAGAGAGAGA
>NC_058132.1:606238911-606252912 GCF_016433145.1 Gracilinanus agilis | reverse complement strand
GTGTGTGTGTGTGTGTGTGTGTGTGTGTGTGTGTGTGTGTGTGAGAGAGAGAGAGAGAGAGAGAGAGAGAGAGAGAGAGAGAGAGAGAGAGAGAGACAGAGAGAGAGAGACAGAGAGAGAGAGACAGAGAGAGAAGAGACAGAGAGAGAGAGAGGAGAGGGGCAGGCATAGGGACATGGTGGGGAGAGGGAGAGGGAGACAGAGACAGAGAGGAGGAGAAAGAGAGAAGAAGTTATTAAGGAAAGACTCAGAAAAGGAAGTATGGGGGGGTGATATTATACAGTACATTAGAATGTCCTTAGAACCAGGTGGTGTGGGATTTTAATATTAAAGTCTTTCTCTATTTTGGCATTCAGAGTAATTCAGTTTTGAAGAGTAGAAAGATAGGGTGGCCTGAAGAGGAGCTTACCTGGGGAATAGGAGATAGAGTGTCAATTGTTAGCTTCCTATTTTAACTAATTATTCTCATTAACTGGATAAAATGTAGTTGTTTTTTTTAATGGCACTAAGAGTACAATAGGTATTAACATTTTCTAAATTTTGGTACCAGGTGACAAAAGGATTAGTCACCTTATCCTAACTACATCTCTACTTCTTAAAGCCTAATCTTCTCTTAAACATTCTGATTCCTAATTGGTTTGTGTTTGGGGGACCACAGAAGAATGGGAAAAAAATCCTAGAATGAAGGGAAAATTCCATTTCTTCCATGGATAGCTTTACATTCATCCTATTAGAGCAGAGGGCAAGAATAGCCCAGTTCCTTGCACATAAAAAAGAGCTTAATAAATGCATGTTGAATTGAATTGGACTGGCTTTTAGCTAATTTTTGACATGCTCCAAAGGAAAAACAAGCAGTGTTTCCCTGCTTAACCCCAGATGGTTAATCTGTTTTTTAAATAAAATGCATTAAATTATATTGGAGTGACTATTGGTAGGTTATTGGTTCATATATTTCATAACTTGTTGAAGGAATAAGAAAACTCTAGAGGCAAGGTGCAAATGTGGCTCATGCTCATGATGTATGATCTTAATGTAAAATCAGAAGGGAGACAACTTGAAAAACTGAAATTAAACTTAGTATTTCATCTCTCTAGCTTATTACATGAACTAAAGTTATAGTTTATTTTAAATATCAACCAGGGACCAAGAAGATCATCTTTGTAGGCTTGGGTTCTTTGACAAATGAACTCCAGAAAGTTATTTTTGCTGATTAGTTAGGACATTGATGGAAAGTTACATGAGTACAAGTTTGTGTGTGTGTCTTTTTCTATTTACAGTGCTTCTAAATCATAGAATGCTAGAATTTTTGTGATGCTGAAATAAATTAAATGGGAAAAGGAAAGAAATCTAAAAAATAACAATGAATTCCAACACTTATAGCATGGGTTCTTAACCTTGTTTGTGTTCTTTGTCAGTCTGAGCAAGCCTATGAACTCCTTAGAATGTTTTTAAATGCATGAAATTAAATATATTAAAATTTTAAAGAAACCAATTATATTTTGCTTGACTGCTTATTTGTTACTCATTCCCTCTCCTTCTCTCAATCTCAGTTAAAGGATAAGGGGATGCATTGTTACATTTTTAATACATAAAAGAGAAGGAAGTATGGACAAATAGGACAGTTTTGAAAGAAAGATGTAGAATTTCAAATATATATATATTTTGAATATATTCACATATCTACAGATTTACACACACACACATATATATATATACACATATATACATATATATATATATATATATATGTAAACAATGTAAAATGGAACTTCATGCCTTCGTACAAAATCGCCTTTATGTGTTCTGGTGTTTCTGTGGAAAATCATTTTATATTTAATTTTAGAATAAAAAATAAAATTGAAAACAGTAAGAAATGCATTTATCAAAATGTTACAAAAAGAAATTCATGGATCCCAGGTTATAAAGCTCTGTTTAAAGCATTATTTTTTAAAGGTACATTGCTTCTAATCAAGACCAATCCAGCCTAGAATTCTGCCTCAGATAATGGCAATAAAAGACATGTGTTGGTAGAATATGACTATTCTTCTCAGTAACAAGCTCAAATATATGAGATAAAACAGCCTGTGTGAATCTATATGCTCCATATAATCATATTTAACCTAAAATTTGGAACAAAAATGATAGAAATATAGTAAATAGAAATAGGTTCCTGGTGTAAGATACAGAAATGCTGACTTTTGTTTTCTCCACTAATGGTTGTGATTAGCTCAGATCTTTCCAAGCCCATTCCTAACCACAATCATTGGCAACCTTCTACCTAGATTCTTAGTGCACCACTTTGTGTAGTGGAAATAGAACAGAGAATCAAAGAGAATAAGGAAATCTGAGTTCTGAGCCTGGCTTTGATGATAAACTAAGCTGAGACTTTTCACAATTATATTCTATTGGCTCCTTATTTTCTCTGGGACAAACACCAAATTCCTTTGTTTGTCATTCATAGCCCTGCATAATCTGGCTTAAAGGTTCATTTTGATTAGTCATACCCACTTCCACGTGATCTGAAGTAACATAAGGAAAGAATAGGGAGCAGTCTGACTCAATGTCAAAGAATATGAGGTAAAAAAAAAAAAAAAAAACAGCAGAAAAAGGAAGAGAAAAAAAGGGACAAAGGATAAAACAGGACAACCAAAAGCAAGAAGATGAAATCTAGCCAGGAAAAAAAACTCACCCAAACTTCCCTACAAGAAAGCAACTTGTCCATCTGCTGGTAAGTATATATTTAAAGATACAAAGATCTACCAGAAACACCAGAGAAGGTTACACTGCAAGCTTAGAACAATGCTACCTCAACCCCAGAAGAAGAGCAGATCCTAATATTTAAACAAGTTAATGAGGGAGGAAAAATAATTAGAAAAATTACCCCAAAAAAAGATACAAAGAAAAGAAAAGAAAAAAATTACTTGAGGAAAAGGGAAGATCAAAATACAAACTCAGAAGATGACAACAATGGCAAAAAAGGAACAATATGAAAACTCAAAAGAAAATGAGAAAGGATGTCAGACCCCCAAAAAGAACTCCTGGAAGAACTTGAAAAGAAGTTGAAAATCAAGCAAAAGAAATTATAGAAAGATTCAACAATTTAGAAACTAGAATGGGACAAATGGAAATGGAGGCCAAAAAAAATAGAAGAAAACAATTCTCTAACAACGAGAATAGGCCAAATGGAAAAGGAAAAAAAATTTATTCAAAGAAAAAATAACTTCCTAAGAACTAGAATTGAGCAAATGGAAGTCGATGACTCCATAAGGCATCAGGAAATGATTAGATAAAATCAAAAGAATGAAAAAATAGAAGAAAAATCTGAAATACCTCACTGAGGAAAGTAATGATCTGGAAAATATATCCAGAACAAACAATCTAAGATTTATTGGGCTAGCTAAAAGCTATGGTGAATTAATTATTAATTAATTATTAATTAAATTAAATAATTAATATCTAATATCTAATAATATATAACAATATATACTATATAATAAATTAATTAAATAAAATTAAAAATTCATTGTGGTTTTCCAAAATCCATCAAGTATTTATTAATGAACACCATGTATTATATGATAATGGGAGCACAAGGTCCCCTGAAGGTATGAAGAGCTGAAGTTGAGTGAGTTTGGAAATCCCTAGATGTAGCACTAAGCTGTGGTGGTGAACACTAAGGACCCCACAGGACTACATGTGAAGAAATTAATACACCCAACTTCAATATAACAGAGTTCCAGGATAAGTGATCAAGTGAAGAGACTGAGGGTTAGATCACATGGCTCCTTTGAATGCTTATCTTGGCTCCAAAATGTGGATAAACGCTAGTGACTGCAATTTAACCTTAGTTTGAATAATCCCTCTTCCTTCAGATATCCAAGGATATGCTTGATAATCCTTAGGGTAAAAATGACATCCATCTAAGTAAATTTCAAGATTTAATGATAACAGACTTAGGGAAAGGGAAACAGGGGACTGAAGGGAAAATGTATAAAGGGAATCCTTGGCTAAAGCTACAGATGATCAGGTGATATCAAATTGAAGGTAGTCAAGGTTTGAGATTAATAGTTGAAGAGGTTTGTTTCTTTCAGTTGCACCTGAACCAGATTGTTTGATGGTATTGATGTTGCTTCTTCTTTGATGATTAATTTATTAGGATGTATAGTATAGATTCACACAGGATTGGAACTAAGGTATTGATCAGTATTGGCTGCTGGTATCCTAAATTGACTTTTGGCCTACCCAACCAACCAAAACCTCCAATCCCAAACCCTTGTCCAAACTGAGACCCACTTTGGTCCAAAATCCTGCTATTTATAGTCTTCCCAGCAACTGACTTTTGCCCTTGCTGGCTCATGGCAAGCTTGGTTGAGTCTAAGTTCCAAACTGCTAAATGTCAATGATTCTGCTCTCCATTTTGCATAGAAGAAATGATATTACACATATGCAAGATTATGGTGAATGCAAGAGAATCATAAGACACTGTCCCTGCTTTCAAGGAATTTATAGTGTAGTTTGAGAAGCAAACTGCCTATATGAAACAATTATTGAATAATAAAGTTTTAAAATAACCTGTGTGGCCCTGACTTCATGAAAACAGAGTTCAGGAAACCAGGAAATCATTAGAGACTAGTGGAACTTTAAAAAGTTTTAGGAAGAGCTGGACCTTTAAAAATGGGTTCTATTTGAACAAGCAGGAAGAAGAGAATAACATGAGAAAAAAAATATAGTGAGAATTTTGACTTGCCTCAAAGCAATAGTCTCTGCTTTCATTTTTATTTTTGTAGGTTTTTTTTGGAGGGAGGAAGCTATGGAGAATCCAAGTTGAGGAGCAAGAGTAGAAAAGAGAGCACATACATAGGGGGTCAGCAGGTATTTGCTTATATCCACAGTTTCAGGCATCTGATATAAGTCTTGGAATGTATCTCTTACAGAAAACTGGTCCTACGATGTTGCTTTTAACCCAGTGTTTTTAGTAGGACCAAAGGCAGAAGTCAAATTACAAGTGCCTGAGAAAGAAATGAGGAGAAAACAAAAATCATGAAAGCATATAACATATGCCCAAAATATACAAACACAAAATCCTTGACCATTTTTAACACAGATATAAAGGGCACAGACAAGTGTGTTGGCAAGAGTAGGCAGTTGCTGTCAACAAAACAAAAATCAGTGTCTACATGTTAATCCAAAAATATTGCATTCTCCATGGTTTGTGGTTATTAATTTTGAGATGTCAAACCACTTGTGTAATATTGAAGTATTGTGTAATATTGTGTAATATTGCCCCTATAATAGACAGGGGCCACTTTTTTCAAATCTAACCTAGTAGAAGCAATATTTCTTAGAAGCCATGAAATTCAGTGTTTATAACTGAGCTATAACTAGCTATAATTAAGCTGGGAACATTGGTGTTTGATTTTTTTGTTCTTTTTTGTTCTGGGTTTGTTTGTTTTTTAAAGGATGGATGACTGCATTGAGTACTCTATTGAGTAACATTGAATTTGAAAAATACTGTGAGAGGAAACAGAAAATGAAGAGTTGCTCGTTGAATTTTTCACACTAACTAACCAGGCTTAAATGATGGGTAAATCTAATAAAAATAAAAGTAAATGCAAGTAAATATAAAGATTTACAACTGGGCTTTAAAAAATCTGGAAAAATAAGAAAAGGAAAGGTAGAGCAAATTGGGCACATTTAAATGTGTGTGTGTTTGTGTGTGTGTGTGTGTGTGTATGTATATATATGAGTTTCAGTAGACAATAAACTCAAGATGAAACAAAAGTAAAACAGAGCAGTCAAAAACAGCCATAGCATGCTACACATTAAGAGAGTGTCCAGAAAACAAGATCATAGCTCTGCTGTGTCTCATTCAGAGCTGTATTATTCCTACTAACAAGTTGTAGAGCACCCAGAGAAAGGTAACTATGTTAAGAAGCTTTAAATCTTTGCCATGTCAGGACTTATGGAAGAAACCAGGAGTATTTAAGCCTGGAAAAAAGAAGATTTAGAGAGAACATGATAGTGCTTATCAGTAGGTTGAAAAAGTTATTAGATGAGGAATTCAACTTTTGTGCTTGAGATCAGAGTGCGGCCGACAGGCATATTTAATTTAATATAAGGAAAAATTATCTTGACAATTCAAACTTTTAAAATGAATCCATTTCAAAAATGCAATTCAACTGACTACAATATGCTAGGCACTGTAGATTCAAACAAAAAATTGATATCATCTTGCCTTCAAGGAGTTTACATTCTACTTTTTGAAAGTAATATGGAGATCCTGAAGGAGTTAGTCAGCTCTGACTACAACTCTTTCAGGAATTTCTAAGGGACCACTTTTTGACAGTATCACAGATGGGATTCTTGATTAAGTATGGGTTAATTAAAGTTTTCTGATTGTCCTTGTAAATCCTAAAATTCAATCTGTACATAGCTAGGAATAAGTCACTTGTTTACTTCTTGATAGTCAAGAAGATTTTGCAGCAGAATTTATTGGGAATTATGGGAACAAAAAAAGGGACTAAGTTCTGTGAGCTCAGGATAATAAAGAGTATAAATCTGAAAGAAGGCTGAGAGATGAAGAGGCATTGTGGTAGTCAGGAATAAACTGATGAAAGACCCTGAAATCCAGTAGAGGAATTTTGGTACTGGTTAAGAGGGAGAAATATATTTTTGAAAAGCATTAATAAGCAAGGCCATAAGCTAGTTTTAAGTGGCTTATAAGCCAAATTCAAGTAAACATTCTATGTGCAGTAGACCAGAGAGTTGTCTGCTCTTATTTGTGTGAAGATTGTTTAAAAACCAACAAGATAACCATAATAATTAGTTTCAATAGCATTAACAAATTATAATCTTTATTTTGGGGTTTATAGGAAAGAGCTTGTCAAGAAAAAGTTAGGAAGCATATAATTAAATAAAAATAATAATAGCTAACATTTATATAGTGCTTATTATGTGCTAGGCATTGTGCTAAGCACTTTATAAATATTATCTCAACTAATTATCACGATGTCTCTAAAAGGAAAATGCACTTATTATCCCCATTTTACAGTAGAGGAAACTAAGTTAGATATAAATTATATGACTTGCCTTGGGTCAAATAGCTAATGGAGTGTCTAAGATTAGATTCAAAGTTAGGTCTTCCTGAGTCTAAGACAAGAGCTCTATCTACTGCACCATTTATCTAGTTTGAAAATAGAATATATATGGTTCTTGGAAGAAAAAAGACAAAAAACCCTCCTTAACACAGCTTATTTATTTCATTATTTCCCAGGACAGTGTCTTGCACATAATCAATGGTTGATCAATGAAAGAATTTTACCGGGAGTTTATATAATGTTCATGCAATATCCATAGTATTAAGGGTACATAGAACTAAAGTTATACTACCAGTCAATGGTTAAAGGAGACTAGTTTAGAGAACTATTAATCACCATCTTATTTTTAGTACTTTAAGATTAATCAATGCTTTAGTTAATATACTCTTTTCTCATTAAACCCATTAGTGCATGTAAGTAAATATTTTATTTTTAACTTAACACATTGCAAATATCTTAGCAGGGGTCCAGCATCAGTTAACATTTCTCATTTGTTGTCGAGACAGAAGTCCTTATTTTTGCTAGAAATTACTATCCTTAATAAAGGAAGTATAAATAGCATTTTAATCCATGAATTTATTAATTATTTTCCCTACTCATGACATTAGCCATAATATGTATAGCATAATAAGAATTTCCTGAAATGAAAGGAAATTAAAACAAAAGAAATCTAAAAATTCTACTTGAACTATAGCTTATACAACATTATTTCATTGTCCAAAATTGAAAAGGATATCATTCAAAGAGGCTTACATCTTCCATGATAACTATGAGGCTATTAGCCTCAGCAGTAAAATAGATAAGATGCTCTTTGTTGTTCATTGTTTTGAAGAGGACATATAGTATCACCTGGTGATGGATTTATGTGAAGCAAATTGGCCCAAAGTCATTGGTTTCAATCTTGTCTTCCAGTGTCATAGAGATCCAGTGGCAGTGCCCTTTGATCCAGCCATACCACTGCTGGGTTCATACCCCAAAGAGATAATAAGGAAAAGGACTTGTACAAAAATATTTATAGCCAAATTCTTTGTGGTGGCAAAAAATTGGAAAATGAGGGGGTGCCCATCAATTGGGAAATGGCTGAACAAATTATGGTATCTGTTGGTGATGGAATATTATCTGAAAATAATAATGAATTCCATGTGAACTGGAGAGACCTCCAGTAACTGATACAGAGTGAAAGGAGCAGAACCAGGAGAACATTGTACACGGAGACTGATACACTGTGGTAAAATAGAATGTAATGGACTTCTGTACTAGCAACAATGCAATGACCCAGGACAATTCTGAGGGACTTGTGAGAAAGAACGCTATCCACAGCTAGAGAAAGAACTGTGGGAATAGAAACACAGAAGAAAAACAACTGCCTGATCACATGAGTCCATGGGGATATGACTGGGGATGTAGACTCTAAACAATCACCTCCTGCAAATGTTAATAATATGGAAATGGGTCTTGATCAGTGACACATGAAAAACCCAGTGGAATTTCTCATTGGCTATGGAAGGGGGGTGGGAAGAGGGGAGTGGAAGAATATGAATCTTGTAACTATGTAAAAATATTCTAAATTAATTAATTAAATAAAGTTTTTCTCAAATTAAAAAAAAAAGAAATCCAGTGGCAGGACAAAAGTCAGGACAAATGATGATGAGCCAGAATGCAGTGGATAGCTTTGGTGTCTTCAGCATCTAACCAAGCTCTAAGTGCTTACAGGTGTTAGCTTCAGCCACCTTCATAGCCAATGGAACAAACTGTTCTCGTCTGTCTCTTCTACCAGTGGAAGTCTCCATATGCTTGAAGCAGACATTCCCCTGAACTCACCATGGAATTGGGCTTTTTCAGTTACCTTCAATATATTTTAGATAAATGATGAGAAGGCTTACTGGAGGGTGGCCAATGTGCATACTACATCTTCTTAGAGCCACAGGTGAGAATCAGGCCAAAGGTGACACAAAATCAGCCCTGAAAACAGATTGGGAAGCCCTCATGACAGAAGCTCTAGTTCTTCCTGAACATGCCATACCCCACAAGTTACTAAATAAAATACTTGCCAAAATTCCTATTCAGTGACTAGAATTTGTGCTAATTCTCTTAGTCTATTCAGTTTAGCTCAGGAGGTTAAAAAATAACTAAAATTATGAAGAGGCAAAATGAATGCTATTTCTGAAGCAGCAAGCAATGGTTAACTCACATTTTGACTTCCTATTGTAATCATGCTAAACTCTGCTAATATTTCCCTAAATTTGTGATCATATAAATGAAGTTTTCTGTAAGGTAAAGGGTCAAAAAGGAAAATTTTACATTAAGGCACTAATTGATTGGATAAAAAGAGATTATTAATACTATTATTAATATTAATCTGTTAAGATTTATATTTTGTCATTGAATATATACCACATAGTATAGTGAAAAGAGCAAGGGATTTGCTGACAAAAGATCTGAATTCATTTCTCAGTACAGTTCCTTTTTTTTAAACTCTTACTTCAGTCTTAGAATTAATATTGTGTATTATTTCCAAAGAAGAAGAGCTATAAAGCTAGGCATTGGAGGTTAAGTGACTTGCCTAGGGTCACCAAGCTAGGTAATATCTGAGTCCATATTTAGACTCAGGACCTTCTGTCTTTGAACCTGGCTTTCAGCTACTTATAATTATAGTGTCATTGGATAAGAAATTTCAACAATCTAAGAATCAGCTTCTTCAATTATGTAATAACATTGCACTAGATAATTTCTATGATGTCTTTCAGTTGCACAATTCATGGTAGAGGATATATTTTATTAAGAAGTTTTTCTGGGAATATTCCTTAACTTGCACTCACAGGGTAGGTCTTTGGGGAATGATATCAAGTTCAGTAAACTCAGTGGATCAACAGTCCAAAGTTTGTAGCTCAGGAGCTCACACCAGCATGTTTAGCTCATTAGAAACCCATTTATTGAAATGGCCTAATAAGAACAGTAGGAAGAAAATATATGTCCCATAAATCTAGAGCATTTACTCTGACAAATACATAAGAATAGTAGAGTTCACCATTTTCTGTTCTTTAAAGCATAGTGATTCTGCTGGTTTGATTAATTGTCTAGAGATCTCTCATCCTAATAATTCTAATGTTTGGCTGTCGAGTAGAAATCCTGACTTAAGGCACTATTATGTCTTTTGTTTCTTTTTAACAAATTAGAACCCGAAGACCCATTGAAGTTTGACTCTAATTTTCACTGTCACCATCATTAAGCTTTAATAAAACCTTGGCGTAAGTACTGATATGCAGTGTCTGAAAAAATTTTTAAAAATTTCCATACTTAACAATCAGTCAGCATCTCAGCTCTGAGACCTACCATCACTTGAGTATAATATCAATTTCAGGATCTGGTTGGTTTTTTGTTTGGTTGGTGTTTTTTTTTCCCTTTCACCAAACATGACTTAATTCTCTCCAATGCATGCTGCCACGTAGTTCTTACAAGATGTCATTGCCTACAGGAGGCCCAACTGAAAGAACATGAAGAAAATATCAAGAAGAAGCTGAAGAGTTCTTCCATATCTTTACTTTTTAAAGGGCACTGAGTACGTAGTTAATCTTCTAGTCAGATAATTACTAGAAAGTTGCCTGTGTTGATCAGTTGTTTTCATCCAATGGCTCATTCTCTATAATTCCATTGAGTAGACAGAAGAATTTCTTCACTTCTTGTTTGCTAGTTGTATAATAAAATTCCTAAGCACCTTCAGTAAAGTAATCAAATGTGTGATGTGTCTTTTACTAATGTTTTCAGCATGAAAAATTACTTTGTTGTATTTATATGCAATAATGTAATTGTGGTTCAATAAGACTTAAATCTAAATTATCATTCCATTGTTTTCAATCTCATATAACTGTAATCCCCCTCTGGGGTTTTCTTGCAAAGATACTGGAACGGTTTGCCATTTCCTTCTCCTGTTCATTTTACAGATGAGGAAACTGAGGCAAACAAGTTAAAAAACTTACCAAGGATTGTATAGCTAGTAAGCATCTGAGGCCCTATTTGAATTCACAGAGAAGAGTCATTGACTCCAGGCCTGGCACTCCATCTGCTGTGTCACCTAGCTGCCTTTAGATTTATTTTTTTCCTTTTAATCAATATTTTCTTATTACAACATTTTAAGCTACTGAAGATTACTTGGTATAGAGAAAAGAATAGGAAATTAGGAGTTGGGAGACTTAAATTCTAACATTTAGCAAATAACTTTCTCAGAACTTGTTTCTTCCCCTGTAAAAGGAGAGAATTAAATGGTTTGTGGGGTTCCTTCTTTTTCTAAAACTCTATCATTCTCTTACAACAAATATCTAAGTAAGTTTTCCAAGGTGCTCTGTTTATTCTTTTCCCATCAAGTCTATAGTTAGCAGCCAAATTATATAGTATCATGGGTTTAAAAGTAGATTTTCTTTATGACTTAGCATAGCACATGGCACATAATAAGCCAGGTCCTTGTTGAATTGAACAGTTTTACCATAAAAGGAAATAGTCAATCATTCAACAGAGTACTTGTCAGGTTAACAGCATTTCATGAGTTGATGTTGAAAATCTACCATCAATTAGCACCCAAATATAAAATTTTCCCTTTTTTTGCCCTTTACTTTGAATCATGCAGAAATTTTGTTTTTCTTTACTAGCACAACATTCAGTGAAAGATCATTTGCTTAGCTTAGCATATCATTTACAAACTCATAGGTATTTCCTCTTGGTTCAAATCATGATCCATATTTGAGTAGTAGATTACAAACTTCACACTGGTAAAAAAGACATTTTGACTTTGTTTCTCCAAATATTCCCAAGGCTCTGATGGTCATTCCATAAATACCTTTTTGATACTATCACTAAACTCCCTACTGCCTGCATTCATTAAGCAGAGTTATTGACCTATGAATCTACTGAGCCTGGTAACATTTGAATGTCACTGACACATTAATGATAAATTCTTTATGTTTCCAACATTTCAAAAAACGTTGTTCATTAGTAGTCATAATGGAGATGTGACCCTGTCCTTCCTGTATCTGATGACTCAATGGAAGACAAATATCCATTCCCTGATCACTCCTCACACAATCTTTATCCTAACCCTGGCCATTATCACTTCTCATCTAACCTACAATTTTTCTGCCTTCTTCTGATGCTTCCCCTCTAACTCAACTCCAATTCAGTTCTCAACCAGTATACCTAAATAGATATATACCAGTCCCTACTTCAAAAAAGTTTAAAAGGCTTCCTATTGTCTCTAAGTTAACATGTAGAAGCTTCAACTTGACATTTTTAGCCTTTCCTGCTATGACTCCCACCTGTCTTTTTTTAGCATTATTTCATTTTCATCCTTTTATTTGCATGCTCTGTTTAATTCCAATCAATCTTCTAGCTACCCTATATATGTGATATTCTACCTCCTATCTCTTTGTAGTCCCTCACATCTGGAATGCAGTCCCTCCTTTTCTCTATTAAAAATAATATAATATATGTATAACCCAGTGAGATTACTTGTCAACTCTGGGAAGGGAGAGGAAAGAAAGGAGGGAGACAACAAGAGTCATGTAACCATGGAAAGAAAGGAAAAAATAAAATAAAATCAATTAAAAATAATTCTAAAATTCCTTCTGAGCACATCTCAAGCCTTCCCTCCTAAATGAAAAAGTATGTAAAAAGTTATGCTACATAATTTTGGAGGGAGAGAGAACTAATAAATCTAGGAACCAGATGGATACATACATATACACATGATATATAATATACATATAAGTCTTTATATAAGTAAATATATACATATGCATATATTCTCTCAGCAAAATGTATGTTCCTTACAAGTAAGAATGCTTTCATTTTTGTTTTGGCATCCTTAGTGCCTACTACAATATTTTTCACGTGATCAGTATCATAAATGAATTCGTGATTTGACTTGGTATGTGGAGGGATGGTCCATCAGCATTCTAGAATAGAGATCAGCTTGTTTTCAAAAACAACATGCTAAGCTCCTGACACTTTCCTTCTGGCATATGTTAGTAATCATAGCATGACATCTTCAAACTGACAGTGACATCAAATTCAATTTCAAATAGATTTGGGGAGAAGCCATGAGTCTTGTGGGGAAGGGAAATAATAGAAATTAACCAATAAAAACCATCCACCTGCCCCCTGATCCCTTATACAGTCTAAGGCTAGACAAAGATATTTATTTTGTACGTTTATCTGGCCATTTAATCCCTACTTTTATTATTACTATAGATAATTCCTACACTTAATGTGTCTCAGGGAAAATAAGTAATACTGCTCTTTAAAGAATACCGGCAGCATGGACTATAATTGTCCAATTAAGAGGAAAACATTCATTAGTTAATGTAGTATAATTGTACAGTCCCAGTGATGAGAACGTGGACAAATTTCCAAGTCTTCTACAAATATTGCCAAAATCATATCGCAAAGCATCTGGGAACCAAGGACCACATCAAAGGATTGTTGTAATCAAATTAAAATATAACTGAGAGGAATAGTGGAGTAATTATTTGTTCCACATTATGAAGTGGTCGTAAAGAACTTTGTCTATAACTACAGTAACATAGATTTAGAGCTAGAAGGGAAATTGCAGATCTTCTGGTCCAATACCATCATTTCACTCAAATACTCCAATTAATCTGTGATCCCATTGATTTTCACTTCATATCACAACTATGCCTGGTTGTGGCATAAGAAGCTGGTACTTTGAAAAAACAGATAAAATAGACAAAGTACTGGTCAATCTAATAAAAAAAAGGAAAGAAGAAAACCAAATTGATAGTATCAAAGATGAAAAGGGAGACCTCACCTCTAATGAAGGGGAAATTAAGGCAATCATTAAAAACTATTTTGCCCAATTATATGGCAATAAATATAACAATTTAGGAGATATGGA
>NC_058132.1:606224036-606235926 GCF_016433145.1 Gracilinanus agilis | reverse complement strand
TGCTATTAA
The DNA here is from genome assembly GCF_016433145.1 of Gracilinanus agilis. NCBI lineage: Eukaryota > Metazoa > Chordata > Mammalia > Didelphimorphia > Didelphidae > Gracilinanus > Gracilinanus agilis. The sequence continues at coordinate 606,235,917 of NC_058132.1, read as the reverse complement.
GACCCTATCCCTTATCCCCTCCCTTGATTGACTTCCCTTTCTACCCCCTTCCTTATTCCCCCCTTTTTGTTTTTAAAAGCCTTATGAATTCCCTCCCCCTTCTCCCCTCCCTTTTTTGTCCTCCCCACTCCCCTGCTCCCCTTGGTTTATCACTTCTAACTTTCTCAGAAGGGTTAGATAAGAGTTTTATTTCCCAATGGGTAGTTTAGCTACTCTTCCCTCTCCGGGTTGATTACACTAAGAGTAAGATTTGATTATTACCTCTTAATGCTCTCTTCCTCTCCTTCTTATAATAGTATTTGTCCCCTCTCCCTCCCATGCCCTCTTTGTGTGTAATAGAATATTCTATTTTCTTATTCACTCAAGTTTCTCTTGGTGTCCCCTGCTATTTACCCCCTCTTTCCCATCCCCCACGCCATCTTAGATTATTTAATGTTCCATCCTCACCCTGTGAATTATTCTTCTGATTACTATAATAGTGAATATTATAATAGTGAAGAGAGTTCACTACAGAGAATTAAACATAACATTTCTCTACATAGGAATACAGATAATTAGATCTCACTGAGGCCCTTAAAAAGGCAAATTTAAAAATTATAAGTTTTCTTTCTTTTCCCTCTGTAACTTATTTACCTTTTCAGGTTTCTCTCGATTTTTGTGGTTCGATATCAAACTTTCCATTTAGCCCTGGTCTTTTCTGTGGAAATACCTGGAATTCTTCAATTTTGTTGAATGCCCATACTTTCCCTTGGAAATAGTCAATTTTGATGGGTAGTTGATCCGTGGTTGCAGGCCCAGCTCTCTTGCCTTTCTGAATATTGTATTCCAAGCCTTAAGGTCTTTTAGCGTGGAGGCTGCCAGATCCTGTGTGATCCTGATTGGTGCTCCTTGATATTTGAATTGTCTCTTTCTGGCTTCTTGTAAGATTTTTTCTTTTGCTTGAAAGCTTTTGAATTTGGCAATAATATTTCTAACTGATTTCTTCTCTGGGTCAAATGTAGTGGGTGTTCTATGAATCCTTTCAATGTCTATATTGCCCTCTTGTTGTAGGACTTCAGGGCAATTTTGCTGAATAATTTCTTTTAGTATGGAGTCCAGGTTTCTATTAATTTCTGGTTTTTCTGGAAGACCAATTATTCTCACGTTGTCTCTTCTAGACCGGTTTTCTTGGTCTGTCACTCTCTCATTGAGATATTTCATATTTCCTTCTATTTTTTCAGTCTTTTGACTTTGTTTTATTTGTTCTTGTTGTCTTGAGAGATCATTAGCTTCTAATTGCTTGATTCTAGCCTTTAGGGACTGGTTTTCGGCTATAATCTTTTGGTTTTCCTTTTCAATCTGGTCATTTCTGGTGTTCAATTTGCTTATCAGTTCATTTGATTTCTGAGCCTCACTTTCCAATTGCAAGATTCTACCTTTTAAACTGTTATTTTCTTGCCAGATCTCTTCCATTTTCCTCAAAATCTCAGTTTTGAACTCTTCCATAGCTTGTGAGGAGTTTTCCTTATTTGAGGAGGGTCCGGATCCTTGTTTGTTCTCCTCCTCTGTTTGCTTGGTTGTCTGGATTTTCTCTGTGTAAAAGCTGTCGAGTGTTAAAGACTTCTTTTTCTTGTTATTATTCTTTCTCTTCTGAACTTCCTGAGGCTGAGTAGCCATCATTAGCCCAGCAGATTCTCAGATTTATCCTCGTGCTCAGTGTCTGTTCGTGATCTATTGGCTCCTGAGGTCTGAGTTCTGGTTTTTTCCAATGTCAAGCCCCCTAGTGGGCCCTCTTGCTTGATCCTCTGCCAGTGGTTTCTTTACAAGTCTCAGGGCGCTGCTTCCACAGTCGTATACTGGTCTGCACTGGTTCCCCACTTAGGCTTTAGTTCCTGGCTGTGTCTGCCTCCACCCACGCCTCTGCTCAGCCTGCACTCTGAGCCCAGCGTCCTGCTCCCGCGCTCAGATTTCACGTGCGTTTTTTGACTTAATGGGGTCCTAAGTCTTGCTGCTCTCAGGAACAGGTCCCGGAGCTGCCAATGGCTCGATGGGTGCCCCAAACTTGCTCTATTTCTTTTTAGCTGGCTTCGGAGCTATAGATGAGTGTGGAGGGGGTGGGGGTGGGCCGGTTGCTCAGCCCGCGATTTAGTGAGAGCCCTTTATAGCCTGGAAATGTCCCGATTCCACGTACCTTCCACGCTGCACTCTGTTGTGGTGGTTCCTCCGTTCATCTGGACTTGTTTTTATGTCCCCTTGAGGAGTTTTGTGTGTTTCGGTCAGGAGAGGTTAAGAGCTGCTTCTTACTCTGCCGAAATCTTAACCCGGAAGTCCAATTAGTACCCCTAATTATGTTTTAACATCCTACTAGCTACTGAAAATTATCTTTCCTATCATAAGCCCCTTTGTCAGTGTCCTACCAGACAATTCAACTTGGATGATACCCCATTGGTATCTCAAACTCAGCATAACAGTAACAAAATTCGACAACTGTATCCTTAAACCTGCCCCTCTTCAAAACATCGTTATTATCCAAACCAAATAATATCCAATCATATTACCATCCTTCTACAAAACAACCAGATTTGTAATTACAGTCATCCTTGAGACTTTATTGTGCATTTGAACCCACATTTTCCAAGTTGTGTGATTCTTTCTCTATAAGACCTTTCATTATTGTCCCTTCTCTCCAATTCCCTAGTCAGAATCTTCGTAAAGGCCCTTACCATATTTTGCCTAAATTTTACACCCTCTAAATTGATTTCCCTAATTCTAGTTTCTCTGATCTCTAATTTTTTCCCCACAAAGGTGCTAAAATTATCTTCTTAAGACAAGGTCATTGGGGGCAGCTAGGTAGCTTAGTGGATTGAGAACTAGGCTTAGAGATGGGAGGTCCTGGGTTCAAATCTGGACTCAGACACTTCCTAGATGTGTGACTCAGGACAAGTCACTTAACCCCATTGCCTAGCCCTTACCACTCTTCTAGCTTGGAACCAATACACAGTATTGATTCTAAAACTGAAGATAAGAGTTTAAAAAAAAGACAAAGACATTACCAGTTCACTTCTGGGATGGGGAGAGGAATATTAATAAATATCTTATTGCCTTTAAGATAAAATGAAAATTTAATTTGGCAATTAATATCTGCCATAATATAACTCTAATATGAGTTTCCAGATCTTTCACACGTTATTCCCTTTCCCACTTCTATATTTCAATTTAATAGAACTGATAGCTGTCTTCCAAATCAAGCATTCCATGCCCCAGTTCTATAACTTTACATAAACCATGTTCTGTGTCTAGAATGTACTCACTCCTTCATCATTGCTTCATAACATTTTTCTCTTCGGTCAAAGTTCAGTTTGGGTATTTTTTCCTCCATTTAACCTTCGTTGAACCCATCTAACTACAGTCATTAATGTGCATACTGTGTCTCTGACTTTCTCTGTCTTTTTGTCTCTGACGCTCTCGCTCTCTCTCTCTCTCTCTCTCTCTCTCTCTCTCTGTCTCTCATAAATCTTTGTTCATGTAGAAAAGCAGTAAAAGTTAAGCTCCCTGACAATTGGGAATGATCCTTTTTTGTGTGTGTGACTTTCTCCACTGCACAGAACAATACTCTAGGAAATCATGAGCTTGATACCATTTTCACCTCAAATTAGTTTTCCTGAATTTCCATAAGCAAATATAATCATTTCTGTTAGTATTATTATTTTGTATTTATTTTTGTATATGTGTTTCTATTCCTATATTATATGGATGCCAGATCTAAAAGACAAACATTAATATAAAAATGCATAGGATAATTTTGTAAGAAATAAAGATACTGTAGAATTTCTCCTAGAGTGAGGGCCATCTGCTCACCAGGAAAAAGGCACTCAAAAGCCTTGGGATTCTAACAATGATTAATATCTCTGAAAAGAATAGCTAAGCCACTCCAGTTGTGAGATCAGTTTGGGTCATGGGTCAATTTACGTCAAAGAAAGCCTCACTGAATCCAAAATTCCAGAGTTACCATAAACAAGGAACACAGAAGGTCCTGTTACACTCTGAAAGTAGAAAGGAACAAATGCTATTTTAGTTCATTCTAGCATTCTGGGTCAAGAAGAAAGAGGGTGTAGAAATAAGAACCAAAAAGTTTCAGTGAAGGACAGGCTCAAGTAAGAAAGTGTCAAGGATATCATGAAGAATATTAAGAGAGTTGGTGACATATTTGCAATTATAACTCTTTATTTTCTTGGAGGGCTTTTGTGGGACAATAGAAAAGAAATCTAGTTCAATAAAAATGTTTTGCTACACCTTACCAAATGTTTGAGTCTACCTAAATATGGCAAGTAACCATATTAGGGTGGCTACAAGTGAAAATGGGAAAGACATTGGAATACATGAACCCATACAACATTTATTATATACTCTGTTGCTTCAACAGATCTATATTCTCTTCAATTTGAATGCTCCTTCCATTAATGCAGATTATAATTTATTTAATCTTTCTTTTTTTCTGTATACAATGTTTTTGTATACATATTCCACAGAAAATTCATACCACTTGATATAGGACTTCTGACAGATCTTTCTATATTCTGGAGGCTTCCAATGGAGTATTTATTGGAAGTCCAGCTATTATCCCTCACTCTTCTCACATAACCAATGTGACACTTTTTATTTTTTTGGCCCAATAGCATAATTCCTTATTCTACTTAGTAAGTGTTGGTCATTACTGAAAATATCCTTCATAGAAATTCATGAAGCTACAATTATGTTTTATAAGCTATCCTATCTCCAAAAATGTCCCTCTCTTTCCCCCTCTCAGCCTGGCTCCTACCTGATGAAAGCTGACCCTATCTAGCCATAGAAAACTGTGATTTACTACTAACTTTCTGTTCTCTTTTCCCCTCCCCAGCCCTGCCCCTGCAAAACTCCACCCCACCTAAATTTACCCCAGTTCCACCTCCTGCTCTGGGCACATGAATTAAATCAATACCACCATTGCTTTAGAAAATTATGTTTCACAGAAGAAAAACAACTACTTGATCACATGGGCTGATGGGAATATTATTGGGGATGTAGACACTAAACAATAACTCTAGTCCAACTATCAATAATGTGGAATTAGGTCTTGATCAATGATACATGTAAAACCCAGTGGAATTGTGTGTTAGCTAGAGAGGAATGGGGGAGGGTTAGGGGGAGAGGGAAAGAACATGAAACATGTAACTATGGGAAAATACTCAAAATTAAAATTAAAAAATCAAAATTTGTCAAAAAAAAAAGAAAATTTTGTTCATTGTCCTATGAATCATTCATCATTTCTGTATCTGCCCATACTCTCCCCTCTATTGATAGGTAATCTCTTTAAAGGCAGGGACTAGGGGCAGCTGGGTGGTTCACTGGATTGAGAGCCAGGTGCAGAGATGGGAGATCCTGGGTTCAAATCTGGTCTCAGGTATTTCCTAGGTGTACAACCCTGGGCAAGTCACTTAACCCCCACTGTCTATCCCTTATCACTCTTCTGCCTTAGAACCAATACACATTGATTCTAAGATGGAAGGTAAGGGTTTTTAAAAATAAATACAGGGGCTGTCCCCTTGTTTCTGTATCTCCAGGACTTAGTACAGTGTCTGGCTTAAAGTAAGTGCTTCATAAATGTGTTTCACTCATTCCAAAGACACTTTATAATTAGTTTTAGTTCTTAGTAGCCTTGTGACCCTAATTAAATCCAAAGTCCTTTGTCTGGCATTTGAGTCTCTCTACCGCTTGTTTTCACTCTATTTTCAGTCTCATCTTATATTACTCTTCTACACACATTCTACTTTCTAGGTAAAATAGATTGTTTTCTGCACTTTCTCTTTCCCCTCCAAATTTACCCTGTGCACATTAGCTTCTTAGCATTCGCTCACACTCTTTCCAATGACTAAAATGTTCTCACTTTCTGCTTACTTTTTAAATTCTCACTGCTTAAATGGAACTTCCTCCTTGAACCCTTCCCCTTTGCCTTAAGAGTTCACAATGACAATTTTTTACCTAATATATTTATGTTTCATGGTGATTTATACTTACCTATGTATGTGTCCTTTCTGGACTAGAAGCATCACACAAAAAAAGAATAAAAAATGGACTATGATAGCTAAAGTTTATATTTCCCTAGTACAATTGTGGTCTGCACAAAGATGGAAGTAACAATGTTGTTTTTGTTTTTATCTTTTTAATTATACATAAGGAAACAGAGTCATCAAGACCAATGACTTTTCACAAGTCTTCTGCTTTACCTTCTCTGAGATTTCATCTGAATAGGGAACTATCAGTACAGTGGACAACATGAAAACTTCCTTCTGGGTTGTAAATTGGCAAGTTTCCTATTTCTTATAATCTTAAAGAATTGTCTGGGAAAATTAGAGATTAAGTTATTTCCCCTGGTCACAAAGAAAACATGAATGATAGGCAAAACTTGAAGCCAGAGCTTCTTGATCCCAAAATAAAGTCCACTATGCACACTACTTCTCATCTATGACCTAAAAGAGCAAGTTCCCATAGCCCTTAAGCTTTTTGTTTCTATAATTTTCTTCATTATACCACTGTCAAATAAACAACTCATTGTTTCTTTTCTAAAAAAGTAGTTCAGACCAAAGCATTATGGGAAAAGACCTAGATTTGTGGGACTTAAATGGTCTGAAATAATCTGATGCTGGATGATACCATGCAGTTATGAGTATTCAATAAGAGTCTTTAACAATATTGAAGACTCCAATGGGTCATTTTGATCTTAAACATACATAATTCAAGATTAATGGCTCCAAAAGGAAAAAAAAACAAAGATAAAAATTCAGATTCATTTTTAGAAAAAAGGTATTCACAGGGGGGAAAAACAGAGAGAAAGCAGAAACATGTTAATCAAATGTGATGACCTAGAAAACAGGGCAGAGATGCATCAGTGGAATAAAAGGCATAAAGAAAGTTAATTTGATATCTTCTGGGCAAGCAGTTTCATTAAAACATGCCAGATCTGGAAAATGGTGAAGAAATTGTTATTTTTAGGGTACAGAGAGCACTCTTCTCAAGCCCCAGAAAATGGTGTGAAAGCTGTGGGCTTCATTGGAAAATTCCATTACTTCACACAAAAAAGCAAATAACAAGAGGAGTCAGAATAAAAGCTTCTGATTTTCAGGGCAAAGAAAAACCCCTCATTTTCCATGACTTAACTGAACTTAGAGTATGAAGCAGAAAAGGAGAATGACGAATAGAACTCAGACATGAAGAAAAACTCAATGGCTAAGGATTTCCTTCCTAAACTGAAGTCATGAATGCTGCTGAAATACATGAGGCTACATAGGAAAGAAGTCCAAGAGCTAAAAAGAGGAAATGGAAAATTTTCAAGGAAAATGAAATTAAGTTACACTAAGAAATTGACAATAAGAATTGTCCTTTTTTTTTTAAAGAAAAATCATTAGAAGAAATAAAGGATCAAAGAACTGAGATACCTGACTGACAGCATCCCTCAATTTCTAACACAATATGAAAGTAAGTCTAAGTACAGACTCAATACGACTGCTGACCTTGTGACACAGAATTTCATTACATAGTGCTTTGATGTTTTCTTTCTGAGAGCTCAGAAAGGTAGCATGGCAGAGTGTATATAGTGTTAGACTAAAATTCTGGAAGAGCCAAGTTCAAATTCTGCCTCAGAATTTAGCCGAGTGACTAGCTATGTTACCTAACTTGTCTCAGGTTTGGTTTCCTCTTCTGTAAAATGGGGATAATACTGTCCCTTATTTCAGTGCTATTATGAGTATCAAATGACATAATGTATGTTGGCAAACCTTAAAGTGCTATGTAAACATGAGCTATTATTATCAACTTCATCACAGAGCCAAAAGACTTCCCAGGACACAGATATAGAATCCCAGGGAAAGCTACCTACTAGTGACTGCCCAAGAAACAGTAGACTACCCAGAGCTACATCAACAAGTCTTTCCTGGATCTCTTCTTTTCCTTCCTCTCCTGAAAGTCAGTGATAAATTTATAGTAGCTTAGGTCATTTTAGGTTCTCACTTTTCTGTCCTCATGGCAGGATAAAAGCCAGTGATCTTGTTGGACTATAGATAACACTAGCTGCTTTCTACTCCCCCACTACAACTACCACTATATCTCCCTAATTATGACAATACACAAAGCAACTGGCCTTTCTTGGAGATGCCTATTTTTCTGGAAACTACCTAACACAACAGATGGGAACAGAGAGGATTAAGATATTAACATGACTCATCGTTTCCATACTCTTTAGTGTTCTTGCTGTAGGTTGAGTAATTAAGCCATTTTCCATATCTCACAGTTTAGAGTATTCTCAAGGTAAGGTATGATCTACATCAATTACTCTCAGTGAAAATCTACCACTATAGGACACAAATCAAATCGAGTCCTTAGGATTGGTTTTAGAATTGGAGGCTAAAATTGGGACATGATTGCCTAGCTCTGTGTACTCCTGCCACCAGCCAGTACAACTTCTAAGCATTCTAACCCAATCTAATAAAATTCTGATAGGAATCAATTTGGTTTCTTCTAAGTGAATTCATGTCCTTGGAGAAACTAACCTGGTCTCATAAGGGTCACCCAAAGCAAGACCAAAACCACTATAGAGTTAATTGAAACATGAACTCACTAAGGAGAGAGCTATTCCAAGCATCAGAGATATGAATGGAGATTTTCTAAGAACAGGTGCATTTTAATAATACATCCATGAACCACAGCTACTCTGTGATCCTGAAATTAACATTCCTTTTTTTATAGAAATGAGTATAAGTGTAAGTTCCTTGAAAATAAGGATAATTTCATGTTGGTCTCTATATCACAAGTGTTTAGCACAAAACCCAGTACATGGTAGGTGCCTGTTAAATGATTTAATGAACAAAGTATATTCATAAGGGATGCAAACAGCTCCAGAAGGAAAATCAATTTAATTATTTAGGGGATGGAAAAACAAAGAAAGAGGTAAAAGAAGAGAGGAAGGGAAGGAAAAAAGAAGAAACTAAATTTTTATCTCAGGATATCAAAAAGATCTTTACAACAAGCAATATGAGTACTAATTTTCTATATGCTCAAAGGTAAAAAATTAAAAACAAAATAAGTTTCAACTGGATGAATGTATTTAAGGGTAAAAGGCACTATTTCTATATTTAAAGAACTTGGGTTCAAAATTGACCTATGTTACTTATTATCCATGGCATTTAATCTCCCAAGCTTCAAGTTCCTCATTGTAAAATGAGATTTTTGGACAATATAACCCCTTAAGGTTCTTCCAACTCTAGATCTATGCATCTATGGATAACTTAGAGTGACAATACCAAAGAGTCTCCACTTGGAACATTTTCCAGCATAGTACAAATGGAAAAGGTGTTGAATTATATTTAGAGGATTTGGTCTTAGTTGCTGGCTTTGTTTACTACACAAGCACCTTGATTAGTTTCTCTGGCTATCATCTGTAAAATGAGGAGATTAAGAACAGACAATCTCTAAGGTCTCATGATCATATGACAAAAATATGATCATAAGAAGTAAATAAATTGTTCTGATTAGTTTAAATATTTGATTTTCTTGAAGGTTGGAGGTGATGGAGAAACTGGATTGGATAGTCTCTAAAAGCACTTACCTTCCAAGTCTATTATTCTACAATTCTTTGATTCATAGCAATTTGCAACAATATCTTGAAGACTCTGGAAATAAGTGAATAGAATGATTCCCTGTTATTGTTTAGTCATGTTCAACTCTTCATGACCCCATTTGGGATTTTCTTGGGAAAGATACTGAAATGTTTTGTCATTCCTTCTCCAGCTCATTTTATAGATGAGGAGTCTGAGGCAAACAGAATTAAATGACTTATCAAGAATCACACAGCCAGTAAGTGTCTGACGCCAGTTTTGAACTCATAAATGAGAGTCTTCCTAAAATTAAAACACTGAGAGATTAAGTCATCATGTGAATACATCTTAGGAAGATGAAATAGAGCTTCCCACTACTATTTGGTGCTTACCCCAAGAAAATTAACATCTTTCCTCATGCAGTAGAAAGATGCAGGATGGAGAAGATTGGGATTGGATTCTTTGGGATTTAATGTCCTGATTTCATTCAAACAAATATCAAAAAGAAGAAACACTGCAACCCTAAACTTAATAGTGTAGTTTGCCATTTTGTAAGACAAAAAATGTAATAGAAAATATATTAACAAGTATGCACATTAAAATGAGCCTACATTTAATTATAATTATTCCTATGTGCCTTAAAAGAAGTATCCAAGGCATACAGTCAACAAAGAAAATACAAATTACAATAGCTCTTACTCCAAAGATGGAAAAGTGAGTCCAAAAAAAAAAGAAAGAAAAGAAAAGTTTTTTATTAGGTTTTCAGGTTCATTAATATAAAACCCTCAAGGTTTCATTTTAATTGGGGCTTCAGGTTAAAGTTCCAAGAAATATAATAAAATATTTAATACTAGCTATCAAAGACTTCTTCTATTGTTTTTATACTCACTTTGGTAAGGTGAACAGTCATGTTTTGAGTTTGTCTTGATAGTTATAATAGTTTGAAAGGTTACCAAAAGTTTTTTAAATTAACTCAGTCCTAATTGGATTGTACTTGAGAGTAGCCATAGGCTTAGTATATAGGTTCCACAATTATAAAAACTGATTTGACTTTAAATCCAGAGAGTGATATACACTTAACACAAAATGTATTTAAATGCATCAACTTTTTAGCACTCATTTATTGTCAGTGCTGGAGGTAGCAATCTCAATAGCTTCTGTATTTATAAAATTCACAACCCGAAATCAATGTTTTTAAGGATTACAATTCATATAAGTTGATTTACATTATACTGTACAGCATTCTTTTAAAGTATGAAATATATTAGGATATGTTTCTCATTACAGAGCCATCTTCCTGAATTAATTACAGAAAGAGAAGGTTTAGAATGAAGGCACAAAAAAGCTCCTCAGCACTAAATATAAAAGTTATGATAGGGTTCTATTGTGAGGAATTCAATAGACAGGCAAACAGAAGTAGGAGGGTAGATAGATAGGTAGATAGGTAGGTAGGTAGGTAGATAGATAGATAGATAGATAGATACACAGACAGACAGACTGTTACAATTAAAAATGATTAAGACTGATATAAATATAGAAATTAGTAGTTTAATTAAAGCCATGGCCATGCTGGTAAAATCATTAGACCACGCCCTTGTAAGAATTCAAAACTGCCGCCTCCATTTTGTTACCTCTCATCTCTCCCCAAGCCTGCTAGCCAAGAGGGCTTACTTTCGATTCTCCTCCCATTTAAACTGTCCTCTGTGTGTTGACACAGGCGTCCCCACGCCCAAAGAACCGGAACCAGAAACCCGTTAGACCACGGGAAATGTAGTTTGATAGTTCCCATGTGTCCATAGAAAATATATATATATATACTTTTAAATGGCATTTCCCAAATTCCAATTAACAAGACAGCAGACAGACAGATAGATAGGATAGATGGATAGAGAGACAGATAGACAGATAGGATAAATGGATGGATAGATGGATGGATAGATAGATAGATAGATAGATAGATAGATAGATAGATAGATAGACAGACAAATAGGATAGATAGATAGACAAATAGGATAGATAGATAGATAGATAGATAGATAGATAGATAGATAGACAGACAGATAGATAGATAGATAGATAGGATAGATGGATAGAGAGACAGATAGACAGATAGGATAAATGGATGGATAGATGGATAGATAGACAGATAGATAGATAGACAGACAGACAGATAGATAGGAAAGAGAAAGAAAGAAAGAAAGAAAGAAAGAAAGAAAGAAAGAAAGAAAGAAAGAAAGAAAGAAAGAAAGAAAGAAAGAAAGAAAGAAAGAAAGAAA
>NC_058132.1:606213214-606224000 GCF_016433145.1 Gracilinanus agilis | reverse complement strand
GAAAGAAAGAAAGAAAGATAGATAGATAGATAGATAGATAGATAGATAGATAGATAGATGTGTGTGTCATTCATAATGCCAGGGTATCTGGCAATAAGACAAACTAGTCAATGCTGAAAATAGAATGCAGCAAGGAGAGAAGGAAATGAGTGAAACCCATTACTCCCCTTTCACTATGACCTAGAGTAATATTTCCAAAACAAGACCGGGGCATAGGATCATACACTTAGAGCTAAAAGGGAACTTATAGTTTATCTCCTCCACCTCTATTACTTTACAAATGAGGAAACTGAAACCCAATGAAATGAATTGATTTTTACAGTACAAGTAAATGCATGAAGTGAGATTTGAATTCATCTCCCTTACTTCACCATACTTCTTCTCTGACTATAAATGAACAATAATGTTTCCAGGATCCCAAAGGTGTAATTGTCTTCAAATTATGTCAAGAAGACTAAGTCCACAATGATCTAGGATTTCTAAGTCTATCCTTTAGGGCAGTTGAACCTTCTTGCAGGATTGAAAAAGGACCTGCCCGTAGCTATGCAAAAGAACAAGGAGTTCAAAATCTGTTTCAGAGGGGGTATTGTAATTTCAAGTCAATAGGATATTTTCACTCAGCTCAGGAGTCACAGTAGCTCTGGGTTCCGAATCATTCAGGTATTTTATAGGGAATGGAAGAGTTGAATTTAAGCAGGTCTCATTGGTTAGAACCTGAAGTTACAAATAGAAAAATTCAAATCATCTGGGAAGATGAGAGTCTCCAGCCTAGAACAGAAGATTCTGGTTCATAAAATGCATGGCTGGAAGGGTCCTCAGAAGCCATCTAGCCTAATGCTTCACCATATTTTATAGAGCAATTAAAAGGCAGAGCAGTTACCTGATCTGTCTCGGACCTCATAGGTAATAATCATCAGAGTTAAAATTTGAACCCAAATTCTCTGACCCCAAGACCATTTTGTTCTGCTCAGAACAAAAAGAAGGTATATCTGTTAGGAGGAGTGATTAGAAAACATTGAATAGAGTAGCTGAATAGAGGAGTTAAAGATGTCATAAATACCAGAGATTTTTCTGGACAACATATGGTTATTAGGTATATAAAACATTGTTTAAAATCTCTTTACAACCCCTTAGAATATTCTGCCAATTTCAATGATCAGGGTGTCATCTAAAACTTTGAAATATGTAATCAGTAAGCAATGAGCCTTATGTTGGCCATTAGAAAAAAAAATCTGAAACCTGATTAAAGCCAACATTTTATCTTCATAGCACAAAGAATATTGAACAAAAGTAATAGCTGCTGCACAGCCTTTTCATTCTTGAAAATCTCCACTGATATCTGGGGAAATGATGCCGTTTCTCTGGTTATTATTAGTGATCATAACAAGGAACCACATGCTCTATGCTTGCCATTAAATTGTCCAAGTCCCAGTTAGCATTTAATGACAATGACAGAATAGGCTAGAATTGAATAAGAAAACATGTTAAATGTTAATCATTTCCTTAGATTCTCTTCAGTTCACATAAGAAAATGTCACCATTAATTGAATTTATGAATAAACAAACCAAAAATTAGTTAAGTATATGAACCATTACAGACAGTCATATCACAACATAAGACACTTCTTTCTCATTTTCTCAATAGAAACTGGAAGATAAAAGTAAATTTGACATGGGGAGATGATAAAACATGGAATATTCTTCTTGTCCTTGAAGAAAGTTAGGTCATGAATGAAGGGCCTTTAATTCTCTGGGCTGCCTTATGAGATTCACCCCACCTGTGACTTGTATTTAAAGGATAACTGGGTTCATAAAAGTAGAAAGAACAAATAAGCAGAAATTACTGTGGAATCACATTCGGTGAAAGTGTTGTTTTCATTTTATAATTCTATTATTAATATCAACTTTTCTAGGCAAAATGATGTGGTTGAATAGATTTTCATCTCTTAATGAATTTTTAGAAGCAAACTAAAAGATATGATGGCTGATTAAAAACATTTCACATGAATGAAATAAAAAGGTCAACGGAATAAAGATATGACGGCTCCAAAAGGGGGAGGGACTAAAAGAGAGTTAGGGAAATACTGAGCATTTAAACAGACAAGTTAAACTAAATATAATTAAGGCTAATTTGACCCTTCTCCCAGAGTTCATAAACCCACACTAAGGCATCCTCCAGGGAAAAATGCAACCATAATTGTAACCCTCAATAATGGTCCTTTTAAATGGCTACTCTGTCCTATCTGCTCTCAATTTTTCTCATTTTCGTATAGCTCACCTTTCTTTCAATAACTTAATGTTGTACCTACATCAGGGGTCTTTACCTTAGGAACTCTAAGCCAGGGTAAATTAGGTATTTTATTCTTAGGCTAATTTTGTCTACAAGCTTGAACTGAAGGAGCAGGGCAAAAAAAAAAAAAACTATTTAATTATTTCAAGTTCAGCATATGAGGTTGTTTTTTGTTTTTGTGTGTTGTTTTTGGTTTCTCTTTCACCATCCAAGCATTCCTCATCTCTTTTTTTGTTTGTGATAGTGGTCAAGATGTGATCAAGACTAGCCAAGAAATTTTAATTAAAGTGAATAACAAAGCTGTTATTCCTTACAACTACTTTAGAAAGGCCTAAAAAAAGGTACCAGACTGAGACATGATTAGGAAATCCAAGACAAAATTTAAAAAAATACAATTAGCTGTATTTTCCAGCCCACATCAGCAGAGGGCTATAGATAGGTATGTAGACACTAGAAATGTGATCTATCTAGAAGCACAATAAAAAGAGCTTTCGAACAGGACCTAATAAGGACCTGCCAGTGTCTATGCAAAAGAATAAGGAGTCCAAAATCTGTTCCAGAGAGGGCTAGATTTTGTGCATGAACGAGAGTCATATGGGAGCTTTGTCACTGCATTTACTCTCCAGGGCTTTATTTTAGATCTAGTATAAATTGAGAAAGTAAAATGTGCCCAAAGGTTGCAGTTCAGAGTAATGAGTGTACACAGAAACAAGCAGTGGCTGTGTAAGTCAGACCCCAAGAGTGTACCCTAGTTGAGGACTCAGTTCCAGCCCCCAGATCTTTCTGTAACCTACAAGGAAATAGGTAGACAAGAAGCCCAGACCAAGTGGAGAACCTGAACTTGCAGAGATTTCTAGATGGCAGATGGAAGTTGAATCCAACCACAGTCTACTGGAGCTCTAACCAGGGACATCCAACCACATCAGATACTTCCAGAGTTCAGACCAAGAGGGAGACTAAGACTTTGCCTGAAATCAAATTGCTATAGACACTGTGAAAGTCACTGAGATGCTGAAATAACACTCAATGCCTTTACAGAGGAGTTTCTTTCAAGTTGAGTCTTGAAAGAGGAAAAGAAGTCTCAGAAACCAAAATGGAGTACATTCTGAGCATGAATGGCTGGTACAACTGTATTGAGCCTGGAGATAGAATTTCAAGATCAGGAAATCACAAATAGTCCAGTTTGGCTGTAACTTAGAATGTGTGAGGTGAGAAAAAAGTGGATTTCACACTTTCCTTTTAATAGTTGCCAGCATACTGTGAACGTTTGTGATTACTTAATTATTCTTCCCCTCAGTTAATAGAAATCCCTAGGGAAGGACAAAGAAATTACATCCATCCCTCCACGATGAAACAGTTGCCTTAATATCTTTGCAAGTCCAGAGTCTTCTGTTCAACCAGTTGAACAATTGTACATGTTCATGGATAACAATAATAGACATAGCAACTGAGAATAATCAATGTTTCATATTTCATAGGTAAGATAAAGAGACCAGTGACTTTATTATAAGATTGATGAATAACTTTAGGTAAGTCTCTTGGATCTAAATTTTCTTGTTTCTGAATTGAAAGGGTTTGACTAGGTGGCTTGTGAGGTCTGCCTCAACACTATATCTACAGTCTGTAATCTAATTTTAAAACATTTGATTTACAACTCACCCAGGAAATAAATTTTGAGACATTAGTTATAATCCAAGGATTTCAACACAAAAATTGATTGAAGGTATAGGGAAAGGTCCTGTTGAGCAAAGTTTAAAGGAATTTGTGGTATTTCTCTAGGAAAAGGAAAGATTCCTAGCTATCATTAAGTATTTGATGGATCACAATATTCAGGATGTTGACCTTCTGTTCTTCATCTTTTCTGAGGAGACTAAACAGAAGTCTATGAAAACTGTAGCAGGATGTGTAGAGATACTATTTTTCAAATGTCCAAGGTAATTATTAACATATTAAGAGTTCATAGAAGTGACTCAAGACTAAAATTTTTTTTAAAAAAGGATTATCTGCATTTGTAGAAGGAGTTTCCTCATCTAAGGGTTTCCAATATCAGTGAAATTGCAGCTCTAGTTATAATCCCTATATTTGTAAACAGATTATTGTATCACATACAAATTTTAGAATATATCTTAGTAAGGAAAAAAAGCTCAGCTGATTTTGTTACTCTTGATGTGTATAAACATCAGCATTAAATTCATAACTCAAAATTGTTTTCACACTGAAAGTGCTTGTAAACTATTCCCCAAAAAAGACCATGAACACCAAGTAATGAAAGCTGCAGAGGGACAGATTTTTGGCTCAAGTGATGGAAAGAATTTCTTAACAAGGAGAGTTGTTCAAAATTAGGAAAGGCTATCTCATAAAGTAGCAAGCTCCCATCATGGTAGTTTTCAAGAGCAATTAGCCACTTGTTGCTGATTATCGTAAAGTGGATTCATCTATCACATAAGGTGGGGAACTATACACCCTCTCCAGTACCTTCTAGCCCTGAGATCCTATGATTTTATACTAGCCCTTGCCTATATGTTTTCTCATTTTAATCTTTGAAGAGTCTATGCTCAAAGTGAACTGTAGTCTTGCTAATTATATTACTGTAGGTTGACCTATCTCCACAATTAAGGTCTGTCCCATGGATCATTTTTTGGTTTTCTTCTTTTCCACCATGTCTTCAGGCTGAACTAAAAGCCTTCCAATATAAGCTTGGGATATTTACAAGTAAATACAATAGAGAAAATTTTCTTTGTTTGGCCTCAATATTTAAATGATAAAATTGCACTTGGGAATGAATTATAACATTCCCAAAATTATAATTAATACCTGATGTATAGATTTTTAATTAACCATATTTCTAGATTTTAGCTCACTAATATATATTTTATATATAGATTATCATTAATATATCTTTTATAGATATTATATAGCTCACTAATATAATGAACAAGATCATTTGTCTAGACTCCTAGACTAGAACAAGATATTAATAGATATCTAAATATAGATAAATTAAATATTATACATAACAAAATGTAAATATTAAGGCTAAATGAGGAAACATTTCTACATAACTTGAAATGTCTTCATTTAGCCATATTTAAATTATATATATATATATATATATATACACATATATATACACACACAAACACACACATATATAAAGCTAGGTAGTACAGTACAAAGAATGTCAGGCAGCTTCAGACACTTACTATCTGTGTGATCCTTGACAAGGCCCTGTTTGCCTCAGTTTCCTCATCTATAAAATGAGCTCAATAAGGAAATAGCAAACTCTTCCAGGCAAGAAAACCTCAACTGGGGTCTCAAAATGTCAGACACAACTGAACAATGATTACAAAGATACATAAATGATATACATATAGATAGAATGGTGCTAGAGATTCTAGGGATGAATCATAACCATTATTGATTTATACATATAGATTTGTAGATGAACTCATGACAACCATTTCAATTTATAGATATAGATTTATAGAGGCTTATTAACCTAAAATAAAATGGAAGCTCTTTGAAGGTAGATTTGTTTCATTCTTCTCTTTGTATAAGAGTCATAAACATAATAGGTCCTTAAATGAATGCTGATTGATAAAAAAATGTTTTATAACATATCAGTTTTAAATAGCTATAAGAAAGGTAATCTACTACAGGATTTCGACACCATAATCTCTGATCACAAAATGATGATAAATCATTGTCAAGTTAAGAGAAAGCGTGTTTTAAATGTGGGATTACCAATTTAGGAAAACTATAGATGTATCAAATCCTCAAAAAGAAAATATTCTTAAGCCATCCACAATAATAATCCAGAAATGGAGGCATTTACCCCAGACTCAGAACAAAGGATGGAATAGGAAAGTAATAAGCATTTATAAAGAATCTACTCTTGCCTGGCACTTTACAATAATTTTCTCATTTGAACCTGTTTTACAACTATGTATTAAGTATGCTGCTATTCTTATTTGCACTTAGAGTTGAGAAAGCCAAGGCAAATAGAGGATATTTGACTTGCCCAAGGTCAAACAGTTAGTAAATGTCTGAAAGCATTTGTGAATCCAAGTCTTTCTGACTCGGGGTGCAGAGCTCCATTCACTGCTCCACCTATTTGTCTCAGCCCCATTTTTTGTTCTCTCTATGACAACACACTTCTATTACTATTAGCCTTTATTTGTCCATTGAAGAGATGAGAAATAAGCACAGTTGATCAGTGACATTAGTAACTTGTCCCAATGGCAGCAACCAAGGATGTATGTGTGGTGGGTTGGCAGAGGAGGCTGAAGCATCAATTTTATGTCCTTTATTGGATTATTCCATTGTTCATTATTGAAACAACCAGATCTTTATTGCTCTTCTGGCATAACCTTTTCATTAGGAATGAACACCTTTCTCCCCATGATTCTATGTGACTGTGAATCATAAGAAATACATGGTGGGTATAAGTAGGATATAGAATAAAAGTGTTATGATTAAAAATGATGAGGGCTGAGATCAAAAGGGAAAATAGTATTTTAATAAAAGCCATGCTGATAGAGATAAACTGACCACGCACCTGTAAGAAAAACCTATTCCAACCTCACCTCAGCCATTTCCCTTCCTCTCTCCTTGAGCTCAGGTAACTAAAGTTCTAAGTCACTACCCCCTAATTTCAAACAGTCCCCCACCTTGAATATGTCATCCAAAACAGGAAAACCATGAAACCCATTGGACCACGGGAAATGTAGTTTTAAGGACCCCCACAGGTCCACAGAAGTTTGTCAAACACTATATTGAGGTTCAATCCTTCCAAATAGAACCCCAGGTGATTTTAACTAACACAAAAGTAATTTCAAAAGTAACAACCAAAATGTGGGGACCAGAAAATAAGGTAAGAAGGTCCCATAGTTTGAGTGAGAAAGAATAAAGGAACAGCCCTACTGATGAATTGGCATCCCAAATTCTTAAAAGTATCAGACAAGACAAAAATTTCTCATTGAAATCATTTAGTAGAATTTCTTTGGAGAATTTATGGGAAAAAATGGGTAAAAATTGAAACAAAGCAATTCCAACAAAGAATTGAAACAGATAAGGCAGCATGATGAGTCTACAGTCTGCACTAATGACTCACAACAATGAGTCACAAGAGTCAGGGATGCCTAAGTGTGAGGCCTGATTAGACTCACAGCCAATAATCCTTTGTTGGTGTTAAGTGTCACAGATCTCAGTGGCTCTATTAAATCTGAGTACCACCAAAGATTTAGAGGTTGTTGGGAAAAAGAAATCACCTACATTTTCAGAGTCTGAAAATTTAACCAATAAACAAAATGAGGCCATTTCTCTGAGTATATTATTTACTAATAGGGACATTTTTTCTATTAATAAAGGAGATCTCTATCCTGCCTTAATCAAAAGTAAGAGTCCTTTTCCAGGTAAATGCCTAAGGATCTAGGAATGATTACCTTACTATTTAAGCTGTTAAGAAACTGTTTGACCCTCAGAGGCTTGAGTTTGAGGAAATGAATGGATTCATAAAAATATTGCTAATCAATAATTAATAAAATAATAAGACATCATAAATAATGTAATACAACATTAATTTTCCTCACATTATATGAGTATCTAATTAACTAATAATTACAGAATCTTCAAACTGGCTTTCATCTCCATTTTCTACCTATATTTATTCAAAGAAGTGTTTTTCAACTTCCAGTGTTAAAGGATTTCTTTGGCAAAATTAAAGCTTTTTATAAAGTCTTTGGCACCCAAAGATCTAGACTGGCTCATTTCTCACTTGGCTACCCTACCTTAGGATTTCTCTGACTGAATGCCCCAAGAACCTCATTACTGGGATAACCTTATCATCTTGTAGATTCCTCCAACCTTGGTACTTTGTCGTCTGCCTTTCTGATTGAAGAATGAAGTCATGATCTCCAAACCTTCTTTTAAGGAGATAGCTTGGCTCAGAAATTTCCTCTTTTTTTTAGCTGAGTGCACTACTTTGAGACTTCTTTGACTGTCTTTTCAACCATGCCCTATCCCTTGCTAGAGAACCCTCCCACACCTTGCTTTTCGGCTTTCTTTTGTATTTTGTCTTTATTAGATTTAAGTTCCTTGAGGGGCAAATTAGTTGGGGCAAGGGAGAATTTTTTGGTGATTGTTTTTGTATTTGTATGTCCAGCACTAAGCAAAATGCCTGGCATTGTCATAAATAGTATGTATGTGTGTGTATGTGTGTGCTTAAGCTTTTATTTTAATTCTATCTTTTTTAATTATATTCTTAATAACCACCACCACCACAAAAAACATTTAACTAAACAAGTACATAGAAATTTCATGCACAACTACAAACTCCACATTGTTTATAATTTGTTTAAAATATGTAAATTATATGTGCTAATGTAAGCATTTTCTATTTTTGAATTCCCTTTGGATTTGTTTTACTTAGATTTTTTCCTGATTTTGTGGCTGTTATTTTTAAAATGTAATCTTAGTAAATATTTTTATTCTCTTTTCATCTCTTAATATATTTTCCATATTTTTTATATTTTCAATATTTGTCATTTCTAACATAATACAAACCATTATATTCAAATGTAATGATATTCAAATATCACAATCTATTCAGTCACTTCTCCCATTCATTACATTTATGTTACTTCCAGTTATTTTTGTCATTATAAACAAAGCTTCTATGATTATTTTGACATATAAATAGCTTTTTACCCTCTTAATAATACCCTTAAGGTCTAATCACAGTAATTGAATCCTAGGTCAATAAGTATGAACAGCTTTATAGCTCTTAATGTATATTTCCATTTTGTTTTCTCAAAAAAGAAAAATAAACAATTTGTAGCTTTTCTAGCAATGTTATATTAAACCTGTTTCTCCATGTTCCTTTCAGCACTTAATTTGATCACTTTAATCCAACTGGTTCTTAGTTACCATACATTACCAGGACCATATTCAGCTACAGTGGACCTTGGGGAAACAGACACAATCTATTGTTAAGATCATGTACTTTCCAAAACCAAGTCTTCCCAGCTGGGTCATACCTAGTGGAACTTTTGTTCCAATGCCCCCACCCCAATGCAGGATTACATCAATAGTATAATAGGTGTAAAAATAAGATTTTTATGGAATATTTATTCTCTATAAACCATTATCATTCCACCAGAAACTATGTTTGGCTTATGTGTAGGCTCAGGATTAGATCTTCTACTAACCTCATGCAAGTATGTCAGGGCTCTCCAGATATCTTATCTCTTATATTTAACATATCTAGGGTCCTATTTATCTATTCAACTTCTTTATTATTTAATTTTTGGTGCTATTTCTCTTGTTCTGCTATTGTTATTTTGTTATCTTGTTCTCTCTGTAACTAGCTTTCCCTTGCCCATTTCTAGTTCTTAATAAAATCTTTTCTTCTGTGAGTTTCTAAATCTCTTTTTCTATTTGGGTGATTTTTCGTTCAAAATTTTCATTTTTTTAAACCCTTAACTTTTGTGCATTGGCTCCTAGGTGGAAGAGTGGTAAGGGTGGGCAATGGGGGTCAAGTGACTTGCCCAGGGTCACACACCTGGGAAGGGTCTGAGGCTGGATTTGAACCCAGGGACCTCCCGTCTCTAGGCCTGACTCTCAATCCACTGAGCTACCCAGCTGTCCCCACAAAATTTTATTAATGGGGTTCCGGGTTAAAATGACGGCAGAGTAAGAAGCAGCTCTTAACCTCTCCTGACTAAAACACACAAAACTCCTCAAGGGGAAATAAGAATAAGTCCAGACGAGTGGAGGAACCCCACAACAGGGCACAGCGTGGAAGGTACGTGGAATCGAGGCATTTCCATGCTATAAAGGGGTGAAACAGCTCTCACTAAATTGCGGGCTGAGCAACCATACCACCCCCACCCCCTCCACACACACCACTGATAGCGCCTGAGGCCATTTAAAAAGAAATAGAGCAAGTTTGGGGCACCCATCGAGTCATTGGCAGCTCCGGGGCCTGTTCCTGAGAGCAGCAATATTTAGGACCTCAAAAAGCTAACAAATGCACACAAAATTTGAGCGCAGGAGCAGGATGCCCAGAGTGGACGCAGGGCGCAGAGCGCGGGCTAAGAGCGCAGGCACAGGTGGAGGCGTAGGTGGAGGCAGACACAGCCACGAGCTAAAGCTCTGAAACCCTGAGTGGGGAACCAGTTCAGACAGGTATACGACTGTGGAAGCAACTCCCTGAGACTTATAAAGGAACCTCTGGCAGAGGATCAAGCAAGGGGGTCTACCAGGGGGTTTGACCTTGGAAAAAACCAGAACACAGACCTCAGGAGCCAAAAGACCGCGGACAGACCCTGAGCATGAGGATAAAGCTGAGAAGCTCCTGGGCTAATGATGGCTACCCAGTCTCAGGAAGTTCAGAAGAGAAAGATTAACAACAAGAAAAAGAAGTCTTTAACACTCGACAACTTTTACACAGAGAAAATCCAGACAACCAAGCAAACAGAGGAGGAGAACAAACAA
>NC_058132.1:605948085-606198222 GCF_016433145.1 Gracilinanus agilis | reverse complement strand
TCAATAGATGCTGAAAAAGCCTTTGACAAAATACAGCATCCATTCCTATTGAAAACACTGACAAGTATAGGAATAAAAGGACCTTTCCTAAAAATAATAAACAGTATGTACCTAAAACCATCAACAAGCATTATATGCAATGGGGATAAATTAGAAGCCTTCCCAATAAGATCAGGAGTAAAACAAGGATGCCCATTATCACCTCTATTATTCAACATAGTACTAGAAACACTAGCAGTAGCAATTAGAGAAGAAAAAGAAATTGAAGGCATCAAAATAGGCAAGGAAGAGACTAAGCTTTCACTGTTTGCAGATGATATAATGGTATACTTAAAAAATCTTAGAGAATCAACTAAGAAGCTTGTAGAAATAATCAACAACTTTAGCAAAGTTGCAGGATACAAATAAATGCACATAAATCATCAGCATTTCTATACATTTCCAACACATTAGAGCAGCAAGAGGTAGAAAGAAAAACACCACTTAAATTCACCCTAGTCAATATAAAATACTTGGGAATCTATCTACCAAAACAAACACAGCAATTATACGAAAACAACTACAAAACACTTTCCAAACAAATAAAACTGGACCTAAACTATTGGAAAGCCATTGATTGTTCATGGGTAGGACGAGCTAACATAATAAAAATGAACATTCTACCCAAATTAATTTACCTGTTTAGCACCATACCTATCAAACTACCAAAAAACTTCTTTACTGAATTAGAAAAAACTATAAAAAATTTCATTTGGAATAATAAAAGATCAAGAATATCAAGGGAAATAATGAAAAAAATGTGAAGGAAGGGGGCCTAGCAGTACCAGATATTAAAGTATACTATAAAGCAGCAGTCATCAAAACAATATGGTACTGGCTAAGAGACAGAAGGGAGGATCAGTGGAATAGGCTTGGGGTAAATGACATCAGCTAGACAGTGTATGATAAACCCAAAGAGCCCCAATTTTTGGACATGAATCCACTATTTGGCAAAAACTGCTGGGAAATGTGGAAAACAGTATGGGAGAAATTAGGTCTAGATCAACATCTCACACCCTACACCAAGATAAATTCAGAATGGGTGAATGACTTGAATATAAAGGTGGAAACTATAAATAAGTTAAGTAAACACAGAATAGTATACTTGTCAGATCTCTGGGAAAGGAAAGATTTTAAGACCAAGCAAGAGTTAGAGAAAATTACAAAATGTAAATTAAATGGTTTTGATTATATTAAACTAAAAAGCTTTTGTACAAACAAAAACAATATAGTCAAAATCAGAAGGGAAACAACAAATTGGGAAAAAATCTTTATAACAAAAAACTCTGACAGAGGTCTAATTACTCAAATATACAAGGAGTTAAATCAATTGTATAAAAAATCAAGCCATTCCCCAATTGATAAATGGGCAAGAGACATGAATAGGCAATTTTCAGGTAAAGAAATCAAAAGTATCAATAAGCACATGAGAAAGTGTTCTAAATCTCTAATAATTAGAGAAATGCAAATCAAAACAACTCTGAGGTATCACCTCACACCTTGCAGATTGGCTAAAATGAAAGAAGGGGAGAGTAATGAATGCTGGAGGGGATGAGGCAAAATAGGGACATTGATGCATTGCTGGTGGAGTTGTGAACTGATCCAACCATTCTGGCTGGCAATTTGGAACTATGCTCAAAGGGCTATAAAAGACTGCCTGCCCTTTGATCCAGCCATACCATTGTTGGGTTTATACCCCAAAGAGATCATAAGGAAAACGATTTGTACGAAAATATTTATAGCTGCACTTTTTGTGGTGGCAAAAAAAACTGGAAAAGGAGGGTATGTCCTTCAATTGGGGAATGGCTGAACAAATTGTGGTATATGCTGGTGATGGAATACTATTGAGCTAAAAGGAATAATAAACTGGAGAAGTTCCAGGTGAACTGGAAAGACCTCCAGGAACTGATGCAGAGCGAAAGGAGCAGAGCCAGAAGAACATTGTACACAGTGACTGATATACTATGGTAAAATCGAATGTAATGGACTTCTGTACCAGCAGCAATGCAATGACACAGGACAGCTCTGAGGGATTTGTGGAAAAAAACGCTACCCACATTCAGAGGAAGGACTGCAGGAGAGGAAACATAAGAAAAACAACTGCTTGAACGCATGGGTTGGGGTGGACATGATTGGAGATGTAGTCTCAAAACTACCACAGCAATGCAACTATCAACAATTTGGAAATAGGTCTTGATCAATGGCACATGATAAAACCAGTGGAAATGTGCATCGACCATGGGTAGGGGTGAAGGGGAAATTAGGAGCATGAATCATGTAACCATGTTAAAAATTAATATTAATAAATGTTTAAAAATAGTTACTGGAATTTATACAATGCCTACTACATGACAGGGACCATGTTAAGTTACAATAATGATGATAATATTAAGAATAATTTTCATTTAGTCTTTTTTCAGTCATGTCCAACTCTTCATGATCCCATTTGATGTTTGCTAGGCACAGATACTAGAGTACTCTGCCATTTCCTCCTCTAGTTAGTTTTCTAGATGAGGAAGCTGAAGTAAATAGGATTAAATGATTTGCCCTGGGTCACATAACTAGCAGGTGTCAGAGGCTGGATTTGAAGTAAGGAACTTTGAAGTAAGTCTTCCTGAGCTCAGGACTAGCACTCTTTTCCACTGAGCCACCTACTGCCCCATGATAACAATAATAGCTAACATTTATATAGTCCTTACTTTGTGCCTGTCACTATTCTAAGTACTTAACTAATAATAATGTCCAGTGGCAAGACAGAAATCAAGCAGTCTGCCTAGAATGCAATGGATAACCTTAGTGTCTTCAATGTCTGACCAAGCTCCAAAAGCTCCACAGTACCTGCTATGGCCACCTGGCAGCTGGAATGAAATGTTCCCATTTACCTATTGCACTTATGGGCAAACTTTTTAAAAAGGGGCCAAAGGAAAGGAAATGCTCATCTGTCAGCCTGTTTCTAAGGCAACTCTTTCAAAGTTTCATTGTACTGTATCCTACTCATTGTATTTGTCAGATCAGGAATAATGTAGTGGTACCGGATAGAACATTTCAGGGGGCCACATCTGGCCCGTGTGCCGTAGTTTGTCCATCACTGACTTGTTGTGTAGTGGAAGTCTTCATATGCTTGGGGTAGATATCCCTCTAACTCACCAGTGGGTTTAAGGCTTGTTGGTGAACCTCAACTTGTTTTTTAGCCCATCTACCAATATGATTTTATGGTAGAGTGGCTTCTTGGAGTCACAGGTGAAAGTTGAGTGAAAGATGG
Organism: Gracilinanus agilis; assembly: GCF_016433145.1. Classification (NCBI taxonomy): domain Eukaryota; kingdom Metazoa; phylum Chordata; class Mammalia; order Didelphimorphia; family Didelphidae; genus Gracilinanus; species Gracilinanus agilis. The sequence goes on along the minus strand of NC_058132.1, from coordinate 606,194,921 downwards.
ATACCAAAGGTGGATGAACAGCCCTGGAAAGGGTTTAGCAACACCAGGCATGTTTGTCCTCCCAGAACCCTCCATACACAGGAGAGCATTACAGATATGAAGGATGGTTTGTGTTCAAACAAAGTTGGGAGATGGTAAGTCATAAATAAGGTCTTGAAAACAGGATAGAATAATGAAATAATTAGTTGGTAAAGAAAAGTAATGTGAAATAAGACTAAAAAGGCATGCGGGAACCTGTTTTTACAGTTTTAAATGACAAATAATTGAGAATTTTATACTATATTATATTCCCTGTATGCAAACAAGAAAATTTTTAATTTGCATTTTATTAATATAAATTTCATTTTTGTGTGGAGAAGGGATATAAAGATGGAGAAATTAGTTGCAAGAAAACAAATAATGAGATTACTAAAATGGTCCAAGTGAAGGTTAATGATGTCTTGGACCAGCAAAAGCGTTTTGTAAATGGAGAGAAACAGACAGATGCTGTAGAGGTAACACTGATAATATTAGACAATTCACTGGATATGGGAGTTGAGGGAAAAGAAAGAGTGAAGGAGAACTCAAATTCTATGAGTTCTGTGAAACTCAAAAGTCCTGAATCTGAGCAACTAGAAAAACAGTGCGCCCAAAACAAAGAAGTGAAAATTCACAGGAGGGATCATTTTTTGAGGAAAATTTAATGAGTTGTTTTTGGAAATGTTGAATTTGAGATACCTATGTGGCAACTAGATAGAGATACCCAGAAGACAGCTGGTAATATGAAAGGGAAGTTTAGAAGAGATATGAGGGCCAGATATATAGATCTGGGAGTTATGTGTATAGAAGTAATTGAACCCTTGGGAACCAACGATATCACCCAGGAAGACATTGTATATAACTTTTAACAAAATAGGACCATTTGAAACAATAACAGAACATATAAAATATTTCTGTTCTTTATTTGTTCAGACATGTTCAGAATTCTACTTCTGTTTTCCTTATAGGCTATTTTCCTTCTTTTTCTCATTTTTTCCTTCCTTTTAAAAATGTAGCTATGGTTAATGTGTAATGAGAGAGCTCTGGTTTTCTTCATTACATTCTGTACCACCTCATATGAGTTGTTTTATAATTTCAAAATATTCCTTTAAAAATTGAAAACAGAAATTATTTTTCACCACCCACACCTTTATAATTTTTAAGAATCCATTATAATTAATTGTATGATCTACTGTATCTTAAAACTAGGAATCATTATATAAATGTCTGGAAATTAAATCATGATGTAATCATTAGTATAATTTTAAAAACCAGTTTTAAATTGACATAAAAATAAGTAACATTTGTTCATTCCTTTTTCTCTTTTGTTAAAACCTGAAGTAGTTGGGTAATATCATAACACTAGTTTAACACATTTGATTGCTTGTGTTTATTAAATTTATAATTTAAAAAACTACATTCCTTTTTATCCAAAACCATCTGTTGGAGTCACACCCAGTATTATTACATCACTCCCTAAGAGCAAAGTCATATTAATCAGTAATATTTAAGGTTTGGAGGTTGCTACCTCCTAATTTACCTAAAATTTACCTAATTATTGCTATGGTCTCATGTAAATTTAGTCCTGTTAATAATTATGTCAATAATATATAGCAAGACATAATTAGGTGGCTAGAATTATATATTAAAAGTTTGTTTTAATTTATAGATGACAAATTTCCATTAATACAATCTCCAAATTATCCCAAAATTCTACAAATAAGCAATACTAGAAGAGTATTATGACAAATAGAACAATTACCTGTAACAACCTAGATATAGCAGTGATCAATAATAATTTAAGACCAATAATTTAATAGATGTCACCATATCAAATATTCATTATTTCCAAACTTTACAGAATGAAAACCTTTCAAAATATAGAGATCTGGTTGGAATAAACTGAGATACATATTATTCCTATCATCTTAACTTGTAAAAGAATTATCATAGAGTTGCTTTCAGTGAGTCTTGTTCAACTTCAAAAGACAATCACTTTTCTCAAACAATCAGTTGCTCACGAAATATTAACTATAAAAGAATAAAAGTGTGATAGTTACTTGTGCTAGGAAAGATGAAATAAGTCATTATCCATGGCATCAGGTTAGGGTATGGTTCAATGATAGGCAGAATAGCGTATAGAAGGGATTCTTTATTCAGAGACTGCTATGAAAGCTGTGGAGGCCTGACGAAATCCTCAAATGTTGACCATTCAACTTTTATGATTCTATTGATTTATTTATCACCATAGTCAGTTTGATGTAATTTCCTATGAATTTAACAAATAGATAAGGTAGGACAGTAGATAGAGTGGTGTTCTATTACCACAAGAAAGTACACTAGAGTAAATCACAACCACTAATATTATAACCCAGTAGTTCTTATTTAGAGATACAGAACATCTTCTAGATTCATGACCATGAGTCAAAAGTGTTATGATCGGGGCAGCTGGGTAGCTCAGTGGAGTGAGAATCAGGCCTAGAGACAGGAGGTCCTAGGTTCAAACCTGGCCTCAGCCACTTCCCAGCTGTGTGACCCTGGGCAAGTCACTTGACCCCCCATTGCCCACCCTTACCAATCTTCCACCTATGAGACAATACACCGAAGTACAAGGGTTTAAAAAAAAAAGTGTTATGATCATTGAGGGACTTGATTGTAAAGATGTAATTGTTAAGAAAGGTAAAGTAGAAAGCCCCACATGAGAAAGGAGCTTTAAACCTTCCTTAGGTATAAACAGGAAATCAGATAACACAACTAAACTTCCTGTAGAATCCCCTATTTCTTCAGGAAGACTAGCCACCTGGCACCAATTGATGTTCAATTAAAGATAACTAAATCAATTATATCAGAATAACAATGATAATTCAATAACGCATCTGACTATTGTTATTCCTGATAGTAGTTAAGCTCAACTCCCAGTGAGTAAGACAGGATCCTCCTCTGACCCTTCAACTTGCCTTAGAACTTCCTTGAGGCTGACCTGTTGCCAAGTCAACCAACAAAAAGGTCAGTAGCTGGATTGACTTTTATAAACAAAACTTTTACTGGTGTTAATCAAACAACAAGGGAAACTGATAGAAAGGAAGAGGATTATTAGGAATCCCTAAATGAAGTTTGATCTTAGCTCTAAGTACTAAATCTAACAGCTTCAGAATGTTGATAGCTGAGCTAACTATGCCAACTGGCCCAGGCAGGCCACTGGTCCATCTGGCCTCTTTTGGTGGACACTGCTTGCCTATAGAAAAATTAAATGGCAGTTTGATTCAAGATAAATAGATGAATAGATGCTCAGCTGCTGACACAGGGCTAACAAACCCTGGGCCAGAAGGTGATGTTTAGTTGGTTGAAATATATTTTTGTTTGTTGGGTTTGTCAATGAGATGTTGCTATTGGTCAGCCAAGATAGATAAACCTACCCGTGGATCCTCTTCCCTCCACCCTGGATCCCTGGCTCCAAAATGAGTCTCTGGGTCCAGTCTTTGCCTTATATAAGGCACAGCCCAACCAAAGATTGGTCTCATGCCCCAGGATGGCATCAGGAATCTTCCAAGATTCCAAGTGTCCAACTGCAAACCCTACCCACAGGCATAGCTTCTTGCAAATCCTTGCAAAACTTAACTTACAAAGGTTGGCAAAACTGATCAGTTTTTTAGTTGCATTTCTTTGAAAGTGTAACTTGTATGCCATTGACAGAAGAAAAGAAAGACATAACTAAAGATACTGTGTCCTATAAAACTTAGTTTACACATAAACATTGTTTAAAAAGAATATTTGCAATGAGTAAGGTTATCAATTAATACAGCATTTGTCATTAACCAGAAGAAAAGTAAATAATTTATATTTTAACTAGCTATTAATTTTTTTATTTTTTTTGTTAGGCAACCTTATGGTTTGGAGCCCATGTACAAAGGTAATAGCAGTGTTTAGCTATGAAAAAGTATCCCAATATCTGTCTATTATTATTTTTAATATTGCTTAGAGGAATATACAATTGTGTCGATTGCATTGGCAGACTATTACTACATATTTAATTAATATTGAGCATAAAATGAATATTTTAGAAATATTTTTAAATTATAGTACTCAATGGATTGTTAGATAAACATTGCAAGTATGCAAAAAGAAAGTTGAAAATGTGCTAATGATTTCAAAATAATAATTCAGATTCAGCACACTGTGATCAGGAAATTAGTAAATGACATTTGATTGGATAAAATTCTGAAGTAATACACAAAAATTTTCAAGATACAATATGGAAAATGTAAAAAAGAGGAAATATAATAAAGAATACATTATATTTGAATTATCATTTCTTGAAGATAATGAATATCCATGACTACAATGAGTAATTTATGGAGTTCTTGAAAACAGAAACTTAAAACCTTTTCTTGTCTCCAAATTTATATTCAAAACATGAAAGATAAGATTATAAGCCTGTTGATTTTTTTAAGTGGAGAGGATAGATTCAGAATGTTGAATTATTAATTTATTTATTTGTGTGAACAAACAAGAAAACAGAAAAGTGATTGAAGCTTTCCTCTTAATAAATTTTCATTATGAGGAAGCTCATACTTCTGCAGAAAAATTCATTTTTCCATGTATCTAAGCATCAAGTATATGTTTGGAGATAATTTTGTTAAGAAGTTAGAATAATGCCTGTTTCTAAGAATGGAATACTTTGTCAGATACATTATATTTCTGATGATGTTAAATAAGTTATTATTCAAAAAGTATGATTTATGGCTTGCCATTAAATAAGACATTGATGTTTATAACTAGAAAATTAACTTGTATTTGACAGATCTGCATGATGGAAAAATGGTAGAAAATATGTTGTTTTGTCATCAGTTAACAGAATTTACAAGTGGTAAAGTCATATTTAATCTAATTAATTTATACTTTGATGGAAAATATATTAATTGATCCTCTTGTAGAATTTTCACAGGTGGAGTAAAATTGATCACTTGCAATGGGAACTTGGCAACTATATTTTTAGTGAGTCTTCAGATACTGCACTTACATCCAAGCTTTAAGACACTGGGAAAGTCACTTAACCCCTAATGTACTTACCACACTCCTGCCTTAGAATCAATGAGCAATATTGGATCCTACACTGGAAATGTATTAGAGCTGGCTGAAAAATTCAGACATGCCTCCTAGACTATGTATAACACTACAGTTCAGTCTGGAAGTTGACATTCGAGGCAATTAGGCTTGAGAGTGTCTTGAGGAGGCAGACCCTTACAAGGGAGAATCATAAAGACAGAAGTACTATATTCTACCTCTCCCCCATGACCAGTAAACTTTAAAAGAAACAATGACCTGTTATTTTTACTATATAGTTAATAGTAGTTATAACCTAGAAGCAGTGAAAGAACTATACTTAAAAAGAATCCTATGAAGTCTCTACAAAGAGAGAAAAGCACTTCTGATAATCAAGAGTTCTGAGTTTACACTTTGGCCACATGAGCTTTTTATGTTTAAGGCTATTCTCTCCAAAAACTTGTATGTGAAAAGAGGCAAGTAACTCCCTAGTTTGGGAGGATGTGTTTCTGTTACAACTATCCTTACTTTACCTGCTTAGTAAATCCATCCCTTTTTAAAAAATTCATTAAGACTCACTGGCTAATTGATGATTCATTGGATGTACCAGTGCTAGAAAACAATCAACCCTTTGGGGTTACTCGGCAGAACCTAGAGGAAAGGAGTAACCAGTCACCCTCTGAATGATCTAATATGCCAATATGAGCAGAAGTTAATAGAATGAGCAGAAAAGGTATTGCTATAATGAAAATAATAATAATATTTGTATTCCATGTTTACAAAGTCCTTTTTTATGTTTTGAGGAAGTAAGAAATGCAAGTATTATTATCTCCTTTCATAGATAAGGAAGTTGTGGCTCTAGTTGGCTTTGATGGCTTTTGAATTCCCTACCAACTATAAGATTCTGTAAGAGAAGCTAAGAAATTTTTCCAGAGCTATGTATCTTAACTTATGGAAGCTAATTCAAGAAAACAGTTTCTCCTAAAAAGCTATTTTTCTAACTAGCAGTAACTAGGCAATTTTAGAATATGAAAGAATAAATATTTCTTCATAAATTGCCATTGTTAATCAAAAAGTATATACTCAACATCAACATCAACTATTAACCCAGTCCAGTGCTGAGCATTCCCAGGGATACCCAACTCAATTCCAGATAACTATTATTTATTAAACATTTAGAGCTCAGACCCTGATCCCAAGGTTTTCACAGCATAAAATTGAAAAGACAAGGAAAAAAGGAGCAGCAAGACAAGGTGGAAGAAGAGGACAAGAAGGAGAAGAAGAAAGGTTTAGGCAAAGTGCTAAAAATTTGACGGAGGAAAATGATGGGATTATAAAATATGTTGCCTGTCTCTAGGAAATTTACAGTATAGTATAGTTGGAGAGAACAGAATAACATAGAGAACAGCAAACAATACTAGACAACATGTGATTAAGTGCTAAATTATGTGAAGTGGCCTATAATTTGTAGGTACTCAAAAGAGAGTGAACAAAGGGTGGGATTTTGATAGGCAGGAGAACAACATGAATCAAGCCTCAAAGGCAAGAATAAACAGAATATGTTCATTAGACAATGAAGGGACCACTTGTTCCTTATAATCTTAGGAAATGAATTTGGAATAATTGGGTAGAGAAGTATTATACAAGACTTTAAAAGTCAGGTTTCATTATTATTCATTCCTCTTCCTCCTTCTCCTTCTCTTCCCCTTCCCTCTTTTTTCCTTTCTAAATTAGAATGGATTTAAGATCTCAAAATGACCATTAACTTCATTAATGCATTGAGCAATCAACAAGCATTGTTTGATATCATTGGTCCTCTTTAAAAATGAAAGACGAAAATAACCATAATAAATATTGCTTTGCACTAGGTTAGGAGTTAAGTGCTATGGATACAGAAAAAAAGACAAAAATCAAGCCTGCCTTCAAGGAATCTTCATTCTAATGGGGAAGATTACATGTAAATAAGCAAAACATACATGATATATGGAAAATAGCTGATCATATCACATTTATGCCTGTTTACCCTGTAACTCTCATCCACATCTTCCAATAAGTTTTCCTCAAAGGGTCTAGCCAATGTGCCAGACCTTGCTTTCTTATAATGTTTAGAGATACCAATGAAACACCCCCCCAGATTATCTATTAATGCCTTACATTCTCTCCATCTTTTTCTTCCATCATCTATTTCTTAGATGACATTAATTACTCTAGTTCTACTTCAAAAGTGCTCATTTGTTATGTGTTGTAGCTTCATCACAACTCACCAGTGCCCTCTTAGTAACTTTCATTTTCAGTTCTTCAGAGCATGATGTTCTCTATTGCTTAAATGGCTTTTCAACTAAGGAATATACTGGAAACATGAAGAATTTATTAGTACCTGTGATTACCAATATTATTCAAAAGCTCTGCTTAATTAATTATTTTATCAGATTCAACACAACCTTGCCCCTCTACTTCTCCTTGCCTAACAATAGATACATCTGCATTCATCTTTCAGAAAATAATCAATGGCTAAAGATAAATGGGTAGCAAAACCTGTTCTTCAGCTTTAATTTTTTCAACACACTAGTTCCAGTTCAGTGGAATTTTTCCTTGACAGAGATTATTTTGATGGTTATGATAATTTTTTAATGTTAAAAGAACTCCCTTAAGCTTTTTTTTTAAACAAAATTATCTCAGGGATAAGAAATGTTGCATGCAGGGATGTCAGCACATACTGTCTTGTGAATCTACAAAATGTGCTTTTAAAAAAGGAGGAAAAAGCCCACTTAGATAATACTTATCTGTCTGACACTAAACACCAATTTATGTGTGTTTATCTATAAGAGAGTATTTGATTCCTTGTAACTAGTTAGTTTGCTTTGAAGGACTTCTCCTGCCCCTTTAGGAAGACAGTTCCATCTAACAAAGTCAACCTCTAAAGAACGTGAAGTTGCTACAATATTTACAGAATCTACAGCCTCTCCTCTTGATCTTCTGAATAGAGATCCCAGAGGAGGGAGGCAAGTCTGATTTGGAGAGAAAAGAGGAGAGGCAGTTTACATGAGTAGTCCCTTTGCTCTTGGCACATAGACGAAATGTAAACAAAGAGGTGATCAGGACAGATTTCAGTTACTTAATTAAATCTTTTAAATGCACATTAATGAAAAATCTGAGGAAGAAAGGTGTTTTCTGTTGGGAAGAGAGAGAAGAGGGGAGGATGTTAACAAGTGGAAAATATCTTCATTTAGAAGTCAATAACTCCATGAACTGAGATTCCTGCTGATCATACTTCCCCAGCAAGTCAATAATCCCAAGCGGCTCCTTTTAAAGTAGGATAGCAGAGCAAAAGACCCCAAAAACTCAATAGGGCAAAAGTGGGTACTTGATTCCATTCTGAAGAGGCTCTCAAAAAGTGTCACAGATGTTTGGTTTATAGGCCACCTGCCAAATAGAAGAAACTGATGGTCTTATGTTAAATGAAATAAATAGATCATTTTTTAAAGTCATGGAGTAAACTGGAGAAAAGGTGAAACTCTCTACTTTAGTACTATTAAAGTCACTAATACAGACCAACAAGGTCAAGGACTAAACAAAATTAGATTGCGCCTAAGAGGAATTGTACTATGGCACAAGAACGTTAATTAAAAATCAACATTCTAACATTCCATCCAGATCATTAAGTTAATAGAAGCTTTTAATACACAGCAATATATAATAGAATGAGAGACAGCTTGGCATAGTGGTTAGAGAGCTAATTTAAAAGTCAAATTGACTTGAATACCTGGACTGCTTTTTGAGAATCTAGGCAACAGAAATGAGTTAAGAAACTTGAGGAATCAGAAATATTGAACAGAAACTCAGTGCCCTGGCAGTCCTCTATGACTTGGCTGTGGAAAAATTCAGCCTACATTGGCAGAAGAAGTCCCTCACCAAGAGCTCCTTACCCTAATGAAATCACACCTCCAATAAAATTAATAATAATAATAATGATGATGATGATGATGATGAAATGACAGTGAACTTTTGAAACATACTCAAGGTGCTTTTCCTGCTTCCATTCTATATGGTAGTTGGGGCCCATTTCAAGACATATGTGGCTTAATACATTTATTTATTTTCTGTGGAGGAAATAAATACTTATCCTATACTTCATTCAGTTTTGAATAATACTTGAAATATACTTTGAATATCTTTCTATTCTTATTTTAAAGAAGACAGATATAAACTAAATCATAAACTATAACTAATTTATTCTTAATGGACTGGAATGGGGATTTAGCAGGTAAAACAGTATGAGAAAATAAACTCTAATCTCTCTTATTTGAGGCCAGCTGCATCTAGGACAGAACATACTCTGGATTGCATGCCTCTGTTCAGGGCATTGGAAGTGAGTATCATGTTTCATCACCCCCTTGGATCTAGCACAGGCTCCTCGATTTTATAATTATAATAGCATCATATAGAATAATAAACTATACTATCAATTAAACCATATGCATATCTAATAGAGTATCTATTTCATGGAAAGTGAATAACAGATTCTAATCTCATGACACAGAAACATATTTATGATGAATGTAAACTGTATCATTGAACTCTAATCCAATACAACAAGCATTTATTAAACACCTACTGTGTGCAAAGCACTATTCTAAGTCTAGAGGTTCAAAGACAAATTTTTTTGACGTCTCTACCTTCAAGGAGCTTACATTGTATTGAGAGCAGGGGAGGAATACCATGTAAATATACATGTTTACACATAATATGAAGGGAAATGAGAAATTGCTAACAAATAGGAGAATCAGAAAGTGTCTACTTTAATAGATGGCATATGAATTCAGTTCTGGAGACATCCAGGGATTCCTTAGTCAGAGATAAGAAAGTAGTACCCTCAAGGGATGAGAAAAATCCTATGCAAAGATGAAGTACTAGCTTCAGTAAGTAGCAACCATGTCATTTTGGCTAGAACATGGAGCCAAGTTGTGAAGGAATTTAAATGCCAAACTAAAAAGTTTATGTTTTTCCTTAGGGAAAAATTAAAGATTCTTCATTATAGTTAGAAATGAGGTTTTTAGGGATTTTATCTTGGCAATTGTGGGAAGGATAGATTGAACAGCAAAATACTAGAAACCAGGAATCTGATTGGAAATCTGCTACAATAGTGCAGGAGAGATGCGATATGAGTTTGGTGGAAGATGGTAGCAAAGTAAGTGATGAAATGGAAGATAAATACAAAAAAATATAGTAGAGGAAAGAATCAAAAATCATCAACTGATTTCTTATTGGAGGACTGAATCAAGGACTTCTCTGAGATTATAAATATAGAGAAGAGTGGTAGAAGCCTCAATAAGAGTAGAGAAGTTCAAAGAAGGAATAGGTATGAAAAGACAGGGAAGATGGTAAATTGTATTTCTAATGTGTTATGTTTGAGTTTCTTATAGAAAATCTAGTTAGATAGGTACAAATGAATCTACAAACTTAGAATAGTGTTTTGACTCAGGACAAGATTTCAGTAAGAGAAAAAAGACTTGATAAAGAGAGATTATCATTAAACTCAAGGGAGTTAATGAATTCACCAAAAATACAGAGAGAAAAGAAGAGGGACTAGAGAGAACATGGGGAATATGTCTTGCTTATGAATTAGAACATCAGTGATGACCCCACTAATGAGACTGAGAAAGAATGGTAGGGTAAAGATTTTTCAAAAATTATTTTTATTTGATTCTGTTGCTAGATTTACATTCATACTGATGATTATCCCCCTTCTCTTCCCTTCCTAGAGCTGCTTTCCTTGTAACAGATATTTTAAAAGTAAACAAAACATGAACGATAGTTCAATAAAATATCATTTGACAGAATATGCATCCATTTTTTCCCAAATTGTTCATTAAATCAAAAGGTATATTTTCTCATTTGTTCTCTTAGAACAAGCTTGGTCATTATAATTATAATTATGTGGTAATCAGCTGTATCTTATTATTCTCTTTACACTGTGGCAATCATTGGAAATTATATCTTGTGGTTCTATTTACTTTTAAGCGAAGCCTTTTTAAAGACAAGAAAGACTTAGCTATGTTTGTAGGCAGTGGAATTGAGCCAATAGATAGGAAAAGACTGAATATTAGAGAGAGTCAAGGGGCTTTACAAATTGGACGAGATGGCAAAAGAGACTTATTTGACAAAGCCCTTATGTAGGATAGTTGTGAATTTCATCACATTTTGGCATAGAGAAGGGTAAACTTTTCAGAAAATGTGGCAAAGAAGGAAAGAATGGAAAATGAATTCAACAAAAGAGCTTAAGGTATAGGATAAAGGAGTGGATAAAAAGGAATATACAATTGGATGGCCTCTATTTTGGCAAAGTAATAAGAGATCCTATCTACTAAAAGGAAGGGAGAAAAAATGTGGTGTAGGAGACTTGAAGAGAGCATATCACAATTGAGATTAGATGACATTGTGCAATAGGCATTCTTGGCCATGGTCTTAGACTTCCTCCATGACTGTTAAGCAGAATGTAAACAGAAGCAGAGAAGATAGATCACTATGGTAACCCAAAACAGATGTTTCACAAAACAGGGGAAACTAAAGGAATAGGGGGGAAATGATGCTAAATTTGAGGTCACTACATCGTTAGAATTGATTAATTATAAGGGCAAAATCAGAAATGTAAGAAAGTGGGACAAAGATAGGGGTGATAGCATAGGTGAAGCCCTGGGAGAGTGGTGAAGAATAGGAAGTGATTTTAAAAACTGGATTTTATAATCAGAAAAAGGAGTTTTAGAATTTGGAGGTAGTTGATTGCAAAATGAAGGGCACCATCTCCATGTAGCTGAGATGAAATAAAGGTACCATGACAGTTGAAATTGATGAATTCTGGTGCAGAGATAATTAAGTGAATGTTGATGTATATATTGAACCCCATAGTTAAAGGGAAATTATTGAACTAAAAAGGAAGACTGAACTGGGTACTGAGCTACTTGAGAAAAGAGAATGATGTGAGGATCATTAGAAAATAAGGATGAGGAAGAGAATGATGATGATGATGACGATGATAATATGATATAGCACTTAAGATTTGCAAAGCACTTTCTACATATTAACTCATTTTATCCTTACAAAACCCCGATGGGGTATAATTATATCCCTATTTAACAAATGAGGAAACTAAGGGAAATAGTTCTGATCTCTCTAGTTAGTAATCTCTCCCTCCTCAATTTATTTATCTAGTTAAATAATGTTTTCCTAGACCACAAATATCCATGCTGGGTTACTACAATGATTTACCCTCTCTGCTCTTATTCACATGCTACTGAACAATTCCAGAGGAATTCAGAAAACCATGCTATCCCTGTCCACTACATATCATGTTATCTAATTTCAGTTGTGTCCTCACAGCCATCTTTTATCAATATTCCTAATGAAACCTGATTTTTTTTAAAATCTCCATATTAAGGAGAATGTAAGTTCCTTGAGAGAAGGGTTCTTTCATTCTGTCTCAGTATCCTCAAGGCCCATGCCACAAGGTCTGGCTATAATAATTGTAATAATAACAATAATAGGCTTTAATAAATGCTTGTTAGTTTGAAATGAATCACTTAAATAGACATTTCATACACCTGACACACTAGAAAATATTGTGTCTTTAAGAGGAGTGTAGGGAAAACTATTAAACTGTAGATTGTTGGAGGAGATAGGAGATTTCTGTGTAAAATATATGAAAGTTTAATCTGAAACAACCACTGTTAGGTCAGAATCAAATAAAGAGAGTCAAGATGAGTTCCCCCATGGATGTGTATCAAAGCGTATTATCCTTCAGATCATTACATTTATGGCTTTATATGGGGGTTCTGGTTATGTATGAGTGTACCTTACAACAATGACCAATATGGAAGTGTGCTTTGCTTGATAACATCAATAAAATTTAAAAGAAAAAGATAGACTTCTCCAATCAGAATCAGAAAATACTCCAGATCATAGTAGCATAAACCACAGAGGGATGAGAAGTAATAGAAATTAGGAACAATCATTATTGAATTAACTCTTTTATGTAAGTCTAAGGAATTATTCCATATGCCATACTATGAAGTCTGGTTTTAACATTGAAAAAATTTCAAGAATACAGCAAAGTTAAAGGAATGAGTTGTGGAAAGTATAGAATGATATGTTTTGTCAAATATATGTCATAAATATATAAATATGGATTTATATATACATACATATAAGTTTTACCATATATACATATATATACATACATGTGTGCATGCATACCTGTGTGTATCCACAGACTAAAGCTTTAACCGGGTGGGGATATAAGATCTTTTCCCCAAGGCAATGTGATAAATACATGGAAGAAAACACCCAGGTAACTGCCAGAAACAAAAAGCAGATATAATCTAGTCAAACTATTACAAGTAATTGTCCCTTCCATAGGAAATAAAATGCTGAGTGTCTGCCAAATATTCTCAATAGGAAAGGCATAACTTTTGTCCTTATCTTTTATCTAATATTTCTCCTTTCTCTTTTACCTTTTCTAGTTCCACTGGGATTTTTAGAATTTTTTCTTCACTGAGAAAATGAAGGAGCTAAGATTATCATGACAGAAAGTGGGAAGGTTGGGAATATAGGGGGAAATAACTTTTTAAAAACTGAATATACCTTATCAAATTTAAATATCTAAATAGTGAGTACATTGATAAATAATTTATCATGTTAAAATCATGCAAAAACAAATATTTTATAATTATTCAAATACATTAACAGTGTCACAATCCTTATTTCCATAGTTAAGCATTTAGGATTCCCTGATGAATTCTATTAGACTGGTTCCAGAGATTAAAAATCTGCTGATGTAATGTGGTGAAAATAGCAGGTCTGTGCCTGCCTTATAATGCCTACAATGGGTGCTGACAGGATGTGTTTAGCAGAACAGCATGGGAGGAAGGCATCTTATCCCTTGCTCTTCCTGGAGCTTCCTGTATACTAAGAGAAACCATGGTAGCACCCTGCTTGAAAAGTGTTTGGAGCTCATCTAGTAAAAAGTACAACATAGGGTAAGTGAAAAAGATAATGGTCCAGACTCTCATTTCTTTCTATATCCTGTTCCCTAGGACGTCAAGGATAGCTTCATGGGGAAAAGATAGATGTAGGCTGTCAAACGGAATGAGAATCTGGCTGGATTTCTTCAAGGACTATGCCTAAACTCACAAAAGAACAAAAGTAATTTCCCTATTTATGCTACAGGGATTGTGGAAAGTACAAATGAAAACATCCTTGAGCTCTGTAGCTAAATGATAAGGGTGACTTGATTTAGTCCTGTGGATATTCATAATGTACCACAGGCAGGCACACTGACATGGCAATGTTACTTCTAAAGAGTTCAGTGTGCAGTAGAACCCATCAGCCATCTGGTTTTAGAGACAACATGGAGTTTAATTTATAGTAGAGTAGAAAAAGAATTGGATATATTATCAGACTACTTATATCATTTTTGACAAATTGATTGCCCCTCTCAGCCTCAATTTCTTCATCTGTAAAATGAGGAGCCTGAACAAGATGGTCACTAAGGTCCTTTCCAGTTCTAAATATTATGAACCTGATTGCCTATAGCAGTGATGGCGAACCTTTTAGAGACCAAGTACCCAAACTGCAACTCTCATGCTACATGTGAGACTCCCACCTTACCCCAGACAGAGGAAGAAGGAAGCGCTCCCATTGGGATGCTGGAAAGAGGGGCAGGTGATGTGAGAAATGTCTTCAGGTGTGGTGAAGAAGGAAAGGGGGGCAGCCCCTCTCTGGTATACCTGCCATAGGTTCACCAAAATGAGCATATTATTTCCAGATAGAACAAGTCCTGTAGGTTACCTTTGGACATAGCTGACTGACCCTCTCCTCCTGTCAGCATTCCAACGCTCTTGTGATCACATAACTCACTCAGATACTCAGGTTCAAGTATATCCTCTTCATGGCCAAGGCCAGTTTGCCCACAAGACCAAAGAAAACCATGAGAAGAAAAAGTAGGCACATAAATGTGAATGTCTACAAGTCTATACATCTATCTTCAAAGGGTGAGCATCACATATATATACCCTCCTCCTGAGAAAGATATGATTCCATCCATTGAAACATTAATGCCAGTTAACTATAGAGATTATTTTTATCTCGTCATATTTCTAGCTATAAAATGAAAGAAAGAATGACTGAATCAAAAATTTCATCTACACAGAAAGCCAGCCAAAATAGAATCATACACTTGGCTTTAGTACACTAATTTGGGTATTCATAGTACATTTGAACACTTATGGTAAATTTTATCTTATAACTTTTACTCACCATTGCTACATTACTCTTCTAAAAATACATCTGTTTTACTCCCATGCTATATAAAAATAAAAACAAAAAGAAAACCTTAAATAATTTCCTTCTAAATAAGATGGTGCCCTGAATAGAATGCTGGTCCTTAAATCAGAAAATGCAGATGATTTCAAATCTGGTCTCAGACATATCCTATCTAGATGACCCTGATTAAGTCATTTAAAATCTGTTTGCCTCAGTTTCTTTTTTTAAAACACTTACCTTCCATCTTGGAGTCAATAGTGTGTATTGGCTCCAAGGCAGAAGAGTGCTAGGCAATGGGGGTTAAGTGACTTGCCCAGGGTCACACAGCTGGGAATTGTCTGAGGCCAGATTTGAACCTAGGACCTCCTGCCTCTAGGCCTGGCTGTCAATTCACTGAGCTACCCAGCTGTCCCCTGACTCAGTTTCCTTAGCAGTAAGATGGGGGTAGTAATAGCGGCACCTCCCAGGGTTGTTGTGAGGATCAAATAATATAATATTTGTAAAGCACTGGAACATAGTAGTTGCTTTTAATAAATTCTCATTCCCTCTCTCCCTGCACCCAAATTCCAAAAAAAGAGTCTCATTGATTACAGTATTGATACAGTTTGGCCTCAAGCATATATCCTATAACTCTCATAGTCCAAAATATCCCATGATTTCCTGTTTCCATTGCTCTGTTCAAGCTGTTTCCTCCAACAGGAACATCCCTACATTTCACTTATCCAAGTGAGGTAGCATGGTATACTAGAGAGGACAACCTAGGTTCAAATCTCACCTTAGTCATTAACCAGCTATGTGGCACTGGAAAAATCACTTAAATTCTTGGAACTCCAGTTAATCATCTATAAAAGGACCACTCCTCACAGAATTGCTGTGAGGATCAAATGAAATAATGCATTTAAGTTACTTGATAATCTTTATAGATCTATGAAATATAGGAGCTATTATTATAATTCTGTTGAAATCCTACTTATCTTTCAAGGAAAACATCAAATATCACCTCCTTCATGAAAGCCCCCTAAGGATATACTGTCTCAATATTCTCTATTACCATGATACTTTGTTTTAGGTTCCCTATGACTTTTATCACATTAATCCTTGAGTATCAGTTATTTGTGAACTAATCATAACTTCACTCCTAACTATAAGCTCCCTGAGGGAAAGGAGTGTGGGATACTAACAATTAATCCTCCTTATTATGCTTAACTTTCATGACTTCAAGCATTCACATGATTTAATTAGTAATTTCAATTTCATTTCTGTGTTGGTAACCATGCACATTCTCAGCTATGAACAATAAAGATAAAAATGAAAGGTGTCATGCATTCAAGTTTGTAAAATGACTTGAATCCTACTAGGCACTTCACTGCCATTGTAAAGAATTTTGAGTGCATTCATTGCATATTAACATTATTTGCCTTTAAAATTTAAGTTTTGTATTCCAATCATGCCCTGAAGTTTAGTCCAAGTCCTTTGGGCTATAAGCCCAAATTCACAAAGTCATTGATGTGGCTTAGTGAGAAAATAAAATTTTAAATAAATTTCATCAGAATGTCTCTAGCTAATATTGGCCCAACTTTGGGGTTAATAAATCAATGGTCTTCTGGGTTACGATGGTGGCTGAGTAGTAGCTGGGCCACTTACTCACTTTACCAACATATATAGAGTACATCCAAAGGAAAAGAAAACAAATGCAGATGAAATAAGGGACCCCACAATAGGGTGCAGTATCAAAGGTACATGGGATTTAGGCGCTTCCATGCTATAAGGCGGGGAAATAGCTCCCATCAAAATGGGAGCGGATCAACCCTCCCCCACCCCACCCACAATACCAGAGTCAGAGGCTGTGCTCCAGAGTTAGAGAGAGCAAGGGCACAAAATCTAGCCCCTAGGCAGCTAGCTGGCACTACTAGGACCTTGCCCCTAAGAGCAGCAAGACATGAGATCCCAGGTGGCTGGAAAACTAAAACTTTGGACACGGGAGTGGGGCTGAGAGAGGCAGCAGCCGTGCCCAGCAAGCTCAGACTTAGGGGAAAATCTCAGGTGGAGGAGCAAGCATGGGCCAAGTCCCAATCTCTTGGCAGCTGGCTAGGAACACGGGGACTCAACCCTGAAAACAGCTAGACCAGAGACACCAGGAGGGTCTCCAGAGAAACCAAAAGACTCACAAAGTAGCCTCAGGCAAAAAACTGCTCCCTAACTCCATACAAAGGGAATCGGATGGCCTTACTCAGACTTCTGGCAGATAAAAAAAATGATGCCAATTAGGACCCAAGAAATAAAAAAAAAGACCAAGAAAAAAGCTCAAACACTTGATAATTGCTGCACAGGAAAAAAAAAACAGAAAACAGAGGACAAGCAATTAAAGACATCCAGACCTTCCCCCCCCAAAGAAATGAAAATGGGTCATGAGATCTTGAAGAGTTCAAATTTCAGATTATGAGAAAGATGGAAGACATCTGTCAAGAAAACAGTTTAAAAGGCAGAATTTTGCAATTGGAAACTGAGGCTCAGAAATCAAATGAATTGTTAAGCAAACTGAAGACAAGAAATGATCAGCTGGACGCCTTGAAAAACCAGATAGACCAGATTGAAAAGGAAAACCAGTCTCTAAAAGCTAGAATTGAGCAATTAGAAGCTAATGATCTCTCAAGAGAGCTAGAACAAATAAAGCAAAATCAAAAGACTGATAAAATAAAAAGAAACATGAAATACCTCACTAAGAAATTGACAGATCAAGAAAACAGGTCTAGAAAAGACAATTTGAGAATCATTGGTCTTCCTGAAAAAGCAGAAATTAATAGAAATTTTGACTCCATACTAAAAGAAATTACTCAGAAAAACTGCCCTGAAGTTTTACAAGAGGTCAATATAGACATTGAAAGGATCCATAGATCACCCTCTACACTAGACCCTGAAAAGACAACCCCCAAGAATATAATAACCAAATTCAAGAGCTTCCAAATAAAAGAAAACATTTTACAAAAGCCAGAAAGAGACAATTCAGATATCAAGGAGTACCAATCAGGATCACACAGGATCTGGCAGCCACCACACTAAAAGACCTCAAGGCTTAGAATATGATATTCAGAAAGGCAAGAGAACTGGGTCTTCAACCAAGGATCACCTACCCATCAAAACTGACTATATACTTCCTGGGGAAAGTTTGGGCATTTAACAAGATAGAAGATTTCCAAGTATTTGCACAGAAAAGACCAGGACTAAATGGAAAGTTTGATGTCCAACCACAAAAATCAAAAGAAACATGAAAAGGTAAATAAGAAACAGAAGGGAAAGAAAGAAAACTCTTATTTTTTTTAAATTTTCCCCTTTAAGGGCTTCAATAAGATCTAATTATTTGAATTCCTATGTGGAGAAATGTTACATATAATTCTCTGTAGTGAACTCTATTCACTATTATAGTATTCACTATTATTGTAATTAGAAGAATTATTTATAGGGAGAGGTTGGAATATTAATGGTCTAAGATGATATGGGGGGGTGGGAAAGAGGGGGTTGAATAGTAGAAGACACCAAGAGAAACTTGAAGGAATAAGAAAAATAGGATATTATATTACACACAAAGAGGGCATGGGAAGGGGAAGGGATCAATACTACTATAAAAAGGAGAGGAAGAGAGCATAAAGAGGTAATATTTAAACCTTACTCTCAGTGTAATTAACCCTGAGAAGGAAGAGTAGCTATATCCATTGGGATATAGAATTCTATCTAACCCTACTGAGAAAGTCAGAAGGGAACAACCGAGGGGAGCAAGGGAGTGGGGAGGTCAAAAAAGGGAGAGGAGGAGAGGAGGGAGGGAATTCATTAGGCCTTAAAAAATAAAAGAGGAATAATAAGGGAGTGGGTATAAAGGGAAGTAAATCAAGGGAGGCAATAAGGGGAACTGGTCTAAAACAAACCATTGGTTTAAAAGGAAATAGTGTAAGAAGAAGGGGTAGAACTAGGAGAGGATACCAAAATGTTGGTGAATACACAACTGATAAATATAACTCTGAATGTGAATGGGATGAACTCGCCCATAAAATGGAAGCAAATAGCACAGTGGATTAGAAACCAAAATTCTACCATATGTTGTATACAAGAAACACACATGAGTCGGGTGGACATACACAGGTTTAAGGAGAAGGGCTTGAGCAAAATCTTTTGGGTTTCAAATGAGAAAAAGAAGGCAGGATTGGCAATTATGATTTCTGACAGAAAAGATAAATTCAAAATGGATGAATGACTTGAATATAAAGATGGAAACTATAAGAAAATCAGGATAACACTGAATAGTATACTTGTCAAATCTCTGGGAAAGGAAAGATTTTAAAACCAAGCAAGAGTAAGAAAAAATTACAAAATGTAAAATAAATAAGTTTGATTATATTAAATTAAAAAGGTTTTGTTCAAACAAAAACAATGCAATGAAAATCAGAAGGGAAACAACAAACTGGGAAAAAATCTTTATAAAAAAAACCTCTGACAGAGGTCTAATTACTCTAATATACAAGGAGCTAAATCAATTGTATAAAAATTAAGCCATTCCCCAACTGATAAATGGGCAAGGGACATGAATAGGCAATTTTCAGATAAAGAAATCAAAAGTATCAATAAGCACATGAGAAAGTGTTCTAAATCTCTAATCATTAGAGAAATGCAAATGAAAACAACTCTGAGGTACCACCTCACAGCTAGCAGATTGACTAAAATGATGGCAGGGGAGAGTAATGAATGTTGGAGGGGATGTGGCAAAATTGGGACGTTAATGCATTGCTAGTGGAGTTGTGAACTGATCCAACCGTTCTGGATGGCAATTTGGAACTATACCCAAAGGACTATAAAATAATGCCTGCCTTTTGATCCAGCCATAGCATTGCTGGGTTTGTACCCCAAAGAGATCATAAATAAACAGACTTGTACAAAGATATTTATAGCTGCGCTTTTTGTGGTGGCAAAAAACTGGAAAACGAGGGAATGCCCTTCAATTGGGGAATGGCTGAACAAATTGTGGTATATGCTGGTAATGGAATACTATAGTGCTCAAAGGAATAATAAACTGGAGGAATTCCATGTGAACTGGAAAGACCTCCAGGAATTGATGCAGAGTGAAAGGAGCAAATCCAGGAGAACATTGTATACAGAGACTGGTACACTATGGTAAAATAGAATCTAATGGACTTCTGTACTGGCAGCAATGCAATGACCCAGAACAATTCTGAGGGACTCTCCACATTCAGAGGAAGGACTACAGGAGTGGAAACACAGAAGTAAAACAACCACTTGAACACATGGGTTGATGTGGACATGGTTGGGGATGTAGGCTCTAAATGACCACACCAATGCAACTATCAATAATATGTAAATAAGTATTAACTAATCACACATGTTAAAAAACAGTGGAAATGCACGTTGGATAAGGGGGGTGGGAGGGGAGAAAGGGGAAAGTAAAAACATAAATCTTGTGAAAAAAATAAAAAATAAAAGTCTAAAAAAATAAAATAAATCAATGGTTTGTAATATCCATTAAAAAGGAGGAACATATTCAAAATTTGTGCTCATGAATCTGCTCCAGAAAGTGCTAAAGTAACTTCTCAAATGTTCCATGAGGAAATTAAAAAATTGGAAAAGTGACTACATTTGTGTGTAAATGATATGGTAACTACTCATGCCCTCTTCCTGGCTCTGGCACTGCCAGGATCCCAAGGATCTGGGGCCAGGCTTTCCAGAGAAGCACTTACTGCTCCTCATAGCATCCTACCCAAGAAGAGCTCTATGTGTGACAGGGCTATGCCTACCCATGAACTCCAGTGAGGGAGAAGGGCTGAGACTTAGCTACAGCCATATGCTTGTCATCCCACAAGAGTACAACCACAGAGCTTAAAGAGAGTTTAGAGATGGAAGGTTGCCCTTTTCATTTTTTTTAATCTCAAGGTTCTTCTAATATTGCTTCCCTTGACTCTCTTTGTCTGGTCTGAAGTTGCTTTTCCACTCTCCAGCATTTTATGGGTTATTTCATGGTTACTGTGTTGGGAAGAGGGTATAATTATCAATATTAATGTTTTGTTTTAATTGCATGTAGAATAGCATATTTTTAGCAGTCTAGAAAAATATTATAGTTTTCAGTGGTCATGGGAACCTAACCTTATATATCCCATATGTTCAATGTACCTTGAGATTTAGACTCTTGGTTTATTTTCTAGAAATATTACTCCAGCCAAAGTTCAGGATTGACTATCTCCATATCATTGTAGCCCTGATCATAGTTCCTTATATGTAGTAGCTACTCATTATGTTTATTGAATTAAAAAAAAACCTATGAGTTACTTGTACAACTTCTACTATCAAACAGATAAGCATGTGTGTATGTGTGCACGAGAAAAAATACTTTTGATTGACTTCTGAGAAGATCTTTAAAAGGGAGTTTAAAAACTACAATCAAGTCCAGTAGCTCAAAGGAGACAAGTCTTGCCAAGAGGTGAGAGAGAACTATTTATTTAAAATAGTTCAATCTTGGAAAGATAAATGGATATACCAAAATTACCTTACTTTTTAATGTTATTAGTTATATGAAATTAGGCTGTCAAATGCAGCTTTATTCAATAGAGAGACAGTAAGAGAGAAAGAAAACACAAGGGACACATCACTGTCATTCATAAAAGAATCCCTGGCAGACAAAGAATTAAGTTCATTCTTCAGGGCATTCTTTTCTCAGCTGTTTTAACTACAACCTAATGCCTCTGTCAGCAGGCTCAGGAAAAGAGGCAGCTTCCACCAATATGGTGCATGTAAGGTTCAGTTTGTCTTTCAGCAGTAGAGAGGGAAATAATGACATTTTGGTCTTAATATTGTCACTTTCCCTTTTATCTTGATTGAACAATTACATGACTAGCAAGACATAAATTATTCTCAACTAAAGTAACCAAACAGAAGTCACTAAATTAAATAAACTACTTGGCAAGGACAGAGATAGCACACTGGGTCCATCACATTGGTTCTTGGAGCAGTTAGTGGATTGCAGACTGGAAGAGAGAAATCTTTTTAAAAATCTATAGAGCACAAATACTTTTATCTCTGTGTTATTTTTAGTTCTAGAAGTAATATTCACCTTCATAGATAGACATTGACTACTTTGATGATCCCCATTAGGATAAGAAGCCTTATTTCCATTCTTCAATAAATAAAGCAAAATTAGGTTTCCTAATCTTTCCACAGTTCTAAATTGGAATTATGTTGCTCTATTTAAATAAAACTTTCCTGCTAAGTAATTTTATATTTTTCAGGAAGCCTGTTGCTTTTGTTTCTTTCCTTAAAGACACCTAGCCTGGGAAAATCAGTTTTATATAATGATTTGAAAAGCTACTAAACATTATGGGGAATTGACAGAATGTATTCTATACAATTCATTGGTAGTGCAAAGGATGTTCTAAAGATACATATGTAGTTCTGTGTAAATGAAATTAACTCTAGCCCATTCATAGTCAAAAATCTACTTACCCTAGGCATTTAGATTATATCATCCCCACCTCCCTCAGGGGAAGTGGCTATAATTTAATCACACCTGACAATAAGTATCAAATCAAGAACAAGGGACTGCCCTTTGGGCAGTCCAAATCAGTGTAGAAGCTGCCATTGGTCCACTTGAATTAGAGGTGGCCCACAGGAAATGAAGAGAGATGCTATCTCTTTAAATACGTGGGTTACAACCTGGTAAAGTTAGTTCAGGGGAGGAAGGAGTTCGGGAGTTCGGGAGTTCAGGAGTTCCAGCTTTGGACCTAGTGCTGAAGGTGCTTGGCTGAGACCTCAGAATGCTTCTACTCTGAATTGTCACGTGGGTAAGTTAGGCTGATTTCCTTGGCCTACCTTGGCGTTTCCAAACTCTGCCTTAAGTAGGCTTATAGCCTCTCTGATTTCTAAGGTCTTGTGGCTTGTAACCTAGTTTAATTAGCCTTTTAACCTTCTCTCTCCATCCAGGCCTCTCCAGGCCTGGAGTGACCTCTCCCTCTCTCTATTTACCTACCTCTTACCCTCCTAATTGTAAATAAACTACCTTAAACTGGATGCTGACTTGGGTCTAATTTAATTACAGAATCAACATGAATTGTTGATTCCTGGTGGCCACACTTTAAACATATATCTATAAATACCTAAAAATCTCCTCTTACAGTTCCTGGTTAAGATGGAGGCAGAGTAAAAAGCCACTGCTTAACCTCTCCTAACCCAAACATATAGGACTCCTCAAGAAGACATAAAAACAAATCGAGAGGAACAAAGGGACCCCACAATAGGGCGCAGCATTGGAGGTACATGGAATTGGGGCATTTCCATGATATAAAGGGTTGAAACAGCTCTCACTAAAACGCGGGCTGAGTAACCCCCCCACCCCCCATACCATCTACAGTGCCAAAGCCAGCGCACAAGAGATAGAGCAAGTTTGGGGCACAGATTAAGTCCTTGGCACCTACCTGGGGTCACTGGGGCCTGCTCCTGAGAGCAGCAAGACTTAAGACCCCAAGAGGCTAAAGAATGCACGAGGACTTTGAACAGAGACCCTGAGTGCTGGCACAAGTGTGGGCAAAGACTCAAACCCAGACATGAATCCTGAGTGCAGGCAAGGACTCGGATCTTGAGCGCAGGCTCAGACCTTGAGTGGGGACCCAGTGCAAAGGGGGTTCACAACTGTGGAAGCAATGCCCTGAGACTGCTAAAGGAGCCTCAGGCAGAGGAACAAGTAAGGGGACCACCAGGAGTCTTAATCCTGAGAACAACTGAGACCTCAGGAGCCTAAAGAGCACAGACAGACCCTGAGTGTGAGGATAAACCTGAGAGGGTGCAGGGCTAACAATGGCAAGCCAGAGACAAGAACCCCAAAAGAGAAAGATCATCAAGAAGAAATCTGTAACACTCAACAACTTTTACACAGATAAAATACAGACAAAAGAGCAAACAGCAGAGGAGAACAAACAAGTAATCATATCCAAATCTTCTCAAAATAATGAAAACTGGCCACAAGCTATTGAAGAGTTCAAATCTGAGATGATGAGAAAGATGGAAGAGATTTGGTGAGAGAAGTGGAAAATAGCTCAAAAGGAAATAAACAGGTTAGAAGACAGAAACTCCTAATTGGTGAAAGATGCCCAAAAATCAAATGAAATGGTAAGCAAATTGGAAACCAAAATCTGGCAAGAAAATAACAGTTTAAAGGGCAGGATTTTGCAAATGGAAAGTGAAGCTCAGAAATCAAATGAACTGATAAACAAATTGAACACCAGAAATGACCAGATTGAAAAGGAAAACCACAGGAGTATAGCTGAAAACCAGTCCCTAAAGGCTAGAATTGAGCAATTAGAAGCTACTGATCTCTCAAGACAGCAAGAACAAATAAAACAAAGTCAAAAGACTGATAAAATAGAAGGAAACATGAAATATCACAATGAGAAAGTGACAGACCAAGAAAACTGGTCTAGAAGAGACAATCTGAGAATCATTGGTCTTCCTGAAAAAGCAGAAATTAATAGAAATTTGGACTCCATACTAAAAGAAATTATTCAGCAAAATTGCCCTGAAGTTCTACAACAAGAGGGCAATATAGACATTGAAAGGATCCATAGATCACCCTCTACATTAGACCCAGAAAAGGCAACCCCCAGGAATATAATAGCCAAATTCAAGATGCATATGTAGTACACAGAAGTCACCCTAGAATAAGAAGAACTATTTTTTAATCTTTAATCTGCTATTACCTAGCTATATATACTTAAGTTACTAAAATAATTTCTCCAGGTCTTTGTGTTCTCAATTATCAAATAAAGTGAACTAGATTACATCTGCCCTCCTTTCCAACTCTGACACTTAAAAGTTTTGGCATTTGTTGCAAAATGATATATAGTCATTGCTGAGTTATTTAATGTCTATGCACTCTGTCATCACCAGATTCTAACTCTAGACTGCACCAATAGTTGAGATATTGATATGTAAAGAATAACAAGGAAGTAGAGGCATAATAAGAACTGGGTGATTATTTTTTACTAAATCACTAAAACTTAAATTGCCAAAATTATAAATAAATATTTTAAAGATTGTATTTCTAAAATATCTTTTATAATAGCAATAGGTCTCAGTTTCTTCATCTAAATTGTTTTGAAATATTTTCTAATTAAAGAATCATGATAATATGAGTATATTTATATTGTGAGATTGCTATCACTTCTTGGGAGAGTGGTATTTTGTATTTTTAATTTTTTAATAAAATTGAATACTTACAAAAAATGACTTGTCTTTCCCATCCTCTTATCCTCATTAAGAAAGCAGAAAAATAATATAAATATTGTTATAAATGTGTGTCGTCAAGCAAAACTAATTCCCACTATTAGCTATTACATTTTGTTTTACTTGCCTTCTGAGTCCATCATCTCTAAATCTGTGTTGGATAAGTTTCATTATGAGATCGCTGAGGTTGTACATTGTGTTAACTAGTGTTTCTACATCTTTCAAAGCTTATTGTCTTAAAAATATTTCTGTTATATAAATTGCTCTTAGGTCAGCTCATTTCTCTTTTCATGGATTCAGACAAGTCTTTTTAGATTTCTCTAAAACCATTTCTTTTTATTATTTCTTAAATCACAATAGCATTCCTTCACTTTCATATATCATAATTTATTCATCCAATCGCAAGTGATAATACAAATTTTTGCCATCATGAAGAGAAGTGCTATAATTTTTTTGTACAATTGAGTTCTTTTCCTTTTTCTTTGATCTTTTTGGGATATAGACCTAATAGTGGTAGTTAGGGTCAAAATATTCACTGAAAATAGTTGAGTGTAGTTTCAGATTGCTTTTAAGAATGGTTAGAGAGATGGAACCAAGATGGTGGAGGATAAGCAGGGAAAGCTCAAAACTACCATGAGAATCTTCTCCAACCAATCTTAAAAATAACACCACAAAATGAATATTAGAGTGAAAAAAAAACAAAAAGGCATGGAGTGAAACAACTTTCATGCAGAGAAAATTTAGAAAAGTAGGCAAAAAGTGTCTCAGTCTCTGGGGAAAAGGGAATATAGCATGAGGCTAGAATTTGAACCATCAGCAATCTCAGGAGGTGATAGAATCAGCAATGGCTTTCAGAGATCCGAGTCCAAAGGCCATCATACACCATTGGAAGAACTGAAATTTGCAGAAACTGAGAAATAAAGCTAAGAGTGGCATTAAGGAAAAACTTAAATTTAAAAGAGTGCCCTATCCTCCATGAGAAGAGACTCTAAGTTTAAAATAAAAGTGAAAGTCAAGAAAAAGATTGGTAAAATGATCAAATATTTTTTTAAAAACCTAACCATAGAAAAATGTTATGGTAACTAAGAGTAAGGCAAAGACACAGAAGGGGACAATGAAAACAAAGCAAAACACATGAAAATTTTAAAGAAAAATATGATTTGGGTTTAGATTCTGGAAGAGCTCAAAAAGGATTTAAAAATCAATTAAGAGAGGTAGAGAAAAAAGGGGAATAGAAATTAAAGCAATGAAAGAAGAAATGGGCCAAATTAAAAAAGGAGGCTTCAAAGCTCACAGAAGAAAATCATTTCTTAAAAATTAGAATTGGGCAACTAGAAGCTAATGACTTCATGAGACATTAAGAAACAAAC
Source organism: Gracilinanus agilis (assembly GCF_016433145.1). Classification (NCBI taxonomy): domain Eukaryota; kingdom Metazoa; phylum Chordata; class Mammalia; order Didelphimorphia; family Didelphidae; genus Gracilinanus; species Gracilinanus agilis. Next base: position 606,167,904 of record NC_058132.1, on the reverse strand, counting down.
ATAAGCAAAATAATGAAAAAAAAACAAAAGAGAATATGAAAAATCTCACTGAAAAAAATAATTGACTTGGAAAATAAATCCAAGAGAGACAATTTAAGAATTATTAGACTACCCAAAAGATATGATAAAAAAAACCATCAAGTGTTCATCATAATACCAGAAATTATCAAAGAAAATTATGTTGGTATTCTTGAACAAGAGAGTAAAATAGAAACTGAAAGAATCCACAGATCACCTCCAGAAAGTAATGTGTAAATGACAATTCCTAGGATTATTATAGCTAAATTCATGAACCCCCCACAACCACCACAAGCCAAGGAAAAAATACTGCAAGCAGTCAGAAATAAATTATTCAAATACCATGGAACTATTGTCAGAATTATGCAGAACTTAGCAGCCTCCACCTGAAAGGATCAGAAGGCATGGAATATGATATTCCAGAAGGTAAAATATCTAGGTTTACAACCTAGAATCATCATCAGCAAAACTAAATATATTCTTTCAGGAGGAAAAATAGTCATTTAAAAAAAAAGAAGATTTTTGAGCATTCTTGATTAAAATTCCATGTTCAAACCCAAGACCCAAAAAAGCCTTTGTGAAAGGGAATTTTTATTTCCTTTGTCTATTTTAAGTTAATCAATCAAGAACTTAAAGTATACCTACTTAACAGTTAATAAATCCCTAAGAAAGAGAGTTCATGCCCTAACAGGCCATAAGCACTAGCCCCACTGGGCCTTGCTGGGCAAATTGAAAAGCTGTGATTGATTCCTGAGATGTGATGAGGAGAGTTAATAGGGAGAAAAAATTATATATATAAATAAGCTGGAGCTTGAGAGAGATTCAGGGTTTTTATTCTACCACTTCATTCTTGGTGGCTCTTAGCCTCAAGAGCCCAAGCTATTTTGGGATTCTTGGAAGTCTTTGCCTTGTGTGTGCCAAAGGTTCTTGGTGGTTTTCAGCATCTTTTGGCTCCTCGGATTTCAGCTTCCTAATCAGGACTTTGGATTCTGGTGAAGATTGATTCAGCTTCCTGCATTGGAGACTCAGGCTGAAGAGGGACACTTACTATGGTGAGACTCTTGCTTTCTTGGCATGAGAGTCTGCCCTTTGTGGCGCAGTCTCTTCAGTGTCAGTTTTTGGTTGTTAGAATGCCTGCCTGGAGACACTCTCATGGACTGGTGAGATTTGCAATCTGATTCTCATTCAAGGTCTGGAAACACTAGGATTAGGATTTAGGTTATTTTTAGCTAGGCAATATCTTCTACCTCCTTCCTGTATTTCCAACTTTAATATCTCTACCTTACTGTAAATAAAGCTACTAAACAGTCTACTGACTCATAGTTTAACTTAATTTTTATAAACATCAAACACAACAACCTTTTTAAACTCATAAATATAGCCAAACCATTTTTAACCTATACACCTTTAAGTTTTTAAATGAGAAATTAAATGAACCTTGGGAGGAAATAGAAAGCAAAACTATATTAATGAGGAGACTTCAGCTACCCCCTTTCAGATCTAGATAATTCAAACCAAAAAATAAACAAGAAAAAAGTAAAGGAAGTGAATGAAGTCTTGGGAAAGTTAGAACTAAAGGTCTCTGGAGAGAAGTGAATGGGAATAAAAAGGAAAATAACTTCTTTTCAGCAGTAAATGACTCATACTCAAAAAATGATCATATATTAGGACATAAAAATTTCACAACCAAATGCAGAAAAGCAGAAATAATAAATGCATCCTTCTCAGATCACACCACAATAAAAATTTTAATCAATAAAGTTCCATGTAAAGGCAAATAAAAATTAGTTAGAAAATAATCTAATGCTAAAAAAGTATTGATCAAAGAACAAATTATAGAAATAATCAATAATTTCATGAATGACAATGAGGAGACAACATATCAAAATTTGTGGGATATTTCCAAAGCAGTGCTTAGGGAAATTTTTATATCTCTAAATTCATCAATAAAATAGAGCAAATGCAGATCAATGAATTGGGCATACAAGTTAAAAGTATTCATTTAAAGATTAAGTTTGAAATCCTAAAAATTAAAGGAAAAATTAAAAAATTGAAAAGAAAAGAACCAGTGAACTAATAAATAAGAATAGGAGATGGTTTTATTTTTAAAAAAACACAAGACAGAGTGTTGGCAAATTTGATTAAAAATAGGAAAAAAAATCAAATAATCGGCTTCAAAAATGAAAAGGGTGAACTCACCTATAATGAAGAGAAAATTAAAGCAATAATTATGTGCTATTCTCCACAATTATATGTCCATAAATCTGACAATAAGTGAAATGGATAAATATTTACAAAAATGAAAATTGCCCAGATTAACGAAAGAGGAGGTAGAATACTTAAATAATCATATTTCAGAAAAGAAATTAAACAAGACATCAATGAACTCCCTAAGAAAAATTTCCCAGTGTTAGATTCACAAATGAATTCTATAAAACATTTAAAGAACAGTTAATTGGAATACTACATAAACTATTTTGAAAATAGGCAAAGAAGGAATCCTATCAATTTTTTTAATGAAATAAATATGGTACTGTTACCTAAGCTAGGAAGAGCAAAAATAAAGAAAGAAAAGTATAGGTCAATTTCATTAATAAACATAGATGCAATAAATGTAAATAAGATATTAGTAAGGAGACTACAGTAATAAATGACAAGGATCATTCACTATGACCAGGTGGGATTTACACCAAAAATACAGGACTGATTTAATATTAGGAAAACCATCAGCATAATTGACCATTTCAATAAGCAAATTAACAGAAAACACATGATTATCTCCATAGTGCAGAAGTACCTTTGACAAAACACAACATCAACTCCTATTAAAAACACTAGAAAACATAGGAATAAATGGTTCATTCCTTAAAATGGTAAATAGTATCTACCTAAATCCTTCTGCAAAGTATCAGCTGCAATGGGGAAAAGTTAAAAGCCTTGCCAATGAGATCAGAAGTAAAGCAATGATGCCCATTGTCACCATTATTATTAAATTAAATCTATTTCTACTGTTGTTTTGCTTGAAATCATAATTAATACTCTTGCTTTTTTACGTCCTCAAAAACACAGTGGATTTTGCTCAATGCCTTTGTTTGAATGCCACATGAACCTTTCTTTTTCAACTCTGTTTTAATAGGCAACTTTTTATTGGATTCTGCTTTTGATTCCATTCTACTATTCTTACCTATTTTATAAATAAGCATTTCCCATGCATAAAATTTGATTATTATTTTGAATTATTTCCCTCTCTTCTATTCTCTTATATTTTTCTTTATCCTTAGTGTCTACACTTTTTTAAAAAGAAAAAGGTAGTAAGAGAGGAGCCAGTTCCACATGAGTGATCCAGATTTGGTGTAATCTTTCTTTTTGTTCTCTCCTATGCCCACTTCCTTTTCCTTCTAGAGCCACAAAATAATTCTTATCCTTTCTTTGAAGCCCATCTTTAAAATCTGCCCCCCTTAAAATTTATTATGCTTAATAAGAATCCCTCTCTTAATTTTCACCCCATCTTGTCCCTACCTGCTTTCTTTTAACCTCTTTCCCTTCAGTTTCCCTGTTGAATAAAATATTTTTGCTATACCCAACTGCAGCCTGTATGCAATCCTCTTTGAAACAATTCCCATGAGAATTGGGCTCAAGTGGCATCTGCCTCCCACTAATAATATTTCTTCCTTATTTATATGTACTCATTATACATATATGTGTGTGTGTGTGTGAGTGTTTGTGTATATATAGAGAGAGAGAGACAGAAAGAGAGAGACTGTTCTCTTATTAGATGATTTCCCCCCATATTTCTTCTTTTTCTTCTCTCAGTGCACTTCTATTTCTCTTTACTTCCATTATTCTTTTAAGACAATCTAGACATAATAAATCCACTCCTAGATTCTCTAATCCAATTCCTCCATGACCCTAAATGATAAGAGTTCTGAGGTGACAGATTTATCCCCTTGTGATATTAGAAGGTTAACTGCTTTCCTTATTTAGTCACTTATACTATATTGTTTATGTTTATCCTTCTTTGCTTCTATTGAATCTTTGTTCTTTCAGTGTTTCTACATGATTCTGGTCTTTTCATGAGAAAGATTTAAAAGTATTCAGTTTCATTAAAATCCCTTTTCCCTTGTAGAATTATAATAATTTTTATGAATGAGTTACTCACTTGTGAATCTATAACTTATCCCTTTTGGAATACTGTTTCCAAGGTTTCAAATTCTTTATAATGGTGGCTAACAAATCTGTTGTGATATGGACAGTGGCTCTTTGAACTTGAAATCTTTCTTTCTAGCAGTTTATAGTACTGATCTTGTAATGTGGAAATCCTGTATTTGGGCTATGATATTTCTTGAAGTTTACATTTCAGGGTTTCATTTAGGAGGTGACTGGTTCTCTATTTTTATTATATCCCTCAGAAAGATAGGCACTTTTCTTTTATGATTTCTTGAAATATGATGTCTAATTTCATTTTTGGGTCATTTAAATTTTCTGTTTTCTTTTCCAGGTCAGTTGATTTGCTATGAGACACATTATATATTCTTCTATTTTTCCAGACATTTGATTCTTGTGTTGTCTCATGAAATCCCTAGTTTCCATTTGGTCCATTCTAATTTTCAGTGAGATTCTTATGTAAGAATTTGTTTCACTTATTACAAGCTCTGAATTTCTTCCCAAATCTTTATTTTCCCAATTATCATTTTTGCCAAGTTTTTCTTTAGTTCTTTCATTTAATTTTTAATTATCATATTTAGCTCTTTTTTAAACTCTTGTTTCATATATCTTCTAGGAATTCTAGTTGAATTCATTCACAAGCTATGAATTCTTTGAGGTTTTACTCATAGATGTTTTAGAGTCATTTTCTTCTTCTCATTTATGTCTTAAGTGGCTTTTCAACCATAATGACTCTTTAAGGGATTCTTTTTGGTTTGGTTCTATTTAGTCTGTCCAAGTACTGACATTGGACTTAATGTTAGGGCCATGATCTTCATTTTTCTTCAGAGAATGCCTAGGCTGAGCTGGTGTCCTCTGTGTAAATGGAATTAGCTCATCCTCATTCATTGTTAGATTCTAGCCCTTAAACCCTCAAGGTTTAGCTAGATTCAAAGAAAATATGCTTACTTTGAGAAAGAACCATTCTTAATTGTAAAAAAAATTAGAGAATATATTCCAAATTTATCATATCAGTTGGCAGGATGTTGAAAATATATTAGATGAGTTTCTGACAACCGGTGAAAAAGATAGAATCATTTCTCTGGCTAATCACAAGAAAGGTAAGGGAGGACCTAAATGGCCCGTCCAGGACCTGAACTGGAATTACAATTCTGTCCCAGATCACAATAAATTGTGCAATAGCAGAGATGCATTACTATCAGCCATGAAAGCTTGTGCTGATATGCCTGAGCACCTGCAAATTGATTTCATAACAATGCCAAAGGCTGGACAATATAAATTCTGTCTAGTCATAGTGGATCAACTGACCAGGTTGCCAGGAGCATTTCCCACTGCCCAAGCCACATTAACTTTTGTCGCCAAGGTGCTTTTAAAAGAAATCATTCCTCATTTTGGCCTGCCTGTAGATACTGATTAGGACAGGGGAAGTCACTTTGCTGATTCAGTTTTATCTGAAATATATTCCTGTTTGGGGATAACTCCCAAATTCCATGTACCATATCACATCCAGAACTCAGGCCAAGTTGAAAGGATGAATAGAGAACTTAAATCTATGATTGGCAAATTATGCACTGAGACACATCTTAAATGGCCTGAAATTCTCCCTCTAGCTCTATTTTATCTTAGAAGCAGGCCCAAGGGAGATCTACATATCTCACCATATGAGATGCTTTTTGGACATCCCCCTATACAGGCTAAGCCTTTTTCTCCTGCATATACATCACTATTAGGAGGAGATACTTCTATTGCTTCCTATATACAGGAATTGCAACACAAACTGTGTGAACTCCATGAATCTGGAATTGCAGTACAAGCAGGACCAAAAGACTTTTCACTTCATGACCTGAACCCAGGAGACAAGGTGTATATAAAGAATTTCCAGCTCACTGGAACAACTCAGCCTTCATGGGAAGGACCGTTTCACATATTATTAACCACTCCAACAGCTATAAAAATTGGAGAAAAGGTCTCTTGGATTCATTGCTCACATGTAAAGAGAGCATCTTCTATTGAAACTGACTGACTGTTTCCTGTTTCATACATTGGAGATAACAGTTCATAGACAAATGGATGCTGTTTTTGGAATCATATTGTATTTTTTTCTCCCTGAATTTATTTTTAATTTTCTTATTGCTTTTCCTATTATCTTTTAATAGAATAATTGATTTTTTCCCTTTTTCTCATTTTTTGTACTTAAAGTACATATTTTTTTTATCCTGGGACTCCATTCTAGGAGCATAGGGCCACAACCAGTAGGCAATGGGACACACAGTCGCTCAGGGTCACCCAGCTGGGAAGTGTCTGAGCCCGGACTTGAACCTAGGACCTTTCGTCTCTAGGCCTGGCTCTCAATCCACTGAGCTAGCCCAGCTGCCCCTACTTGAGGTTGCAGTTTCTTTAGCAGATGTAGTTTTTACAGGATGGGGTTGCTAGCCCCACACCCAACCCTCCTCCTTTTTTCATCCGGGCTAGGGACTGTCCTTGGCCCAGGAGTGGTAAGGGTGGGCAGTAGGGGTCAAGTGACTTGCCCAAGGTCACACAGCTGGAAGTGTCCAAGACCGGACTTGAACCTAGGACCTCCAGTCTCTAGGCCTGGCTCTCAATCCACTGAGCCACTCAGCTGCCCCTTAAAGTACATATAATCACTATTAATTTTTTTTGCAGTGATATAATTTTAATATATATATATACATATATATATATATTTGCTGTAATATTACTGCTTACTCACAAGGCTTATTTTAGACTTTGGGAACCCTTATGGGACTGTGATTAATGCTTCTGTCTGATTCCAAGAGAAGGGAACACAAGAGCCATTAAAAAGTGCTAAGAAGGTACAAGGTCATGGAGACCAACTGACCAATCCCAATGGGATTGATGAGAAAAACTGCACAGTGCCAAGGAGCACAAGGTCAAAAAGACCATACAAATACAGGTGGAATTGAGGAACTCCCATGCCAAAGCTAAGGACTTGAACTCAGTGTAAGACTCGAAGTTGCGATGCTTAACATATGTTAAGATATAGGACCCTTCGAACTACACTGCCAGTCAGATACCGAAGGTTGGCCATCATCCTGGCTCACCCTTATATTCCTGAGAGTGAAGGCAAATCAGACCAGGGAATGACAGGCACATCCCTTGCACATAAATCTGGTCTTTTTTCTCTCTTATAGGATGGCAACTTCCTGCAGTCTTGGCTGCCAATGGGTAAGTGCAGTATCACTGCATTTTGTTCTACAGACAAGTAGGATGTTTTTTCTTTTGAATTGACTCATACAACCCCATAACTCAACCATGTATCCTGAGATGATCTGGGTATTTCTTTTTTAAATACCCTCTTCATGGGGGATTGTATTTTTATAAAATCCAAGATTTAATTTTTATTCGAAAAAAAAATTCTCAGGGAAAGAAGCTTGTTGACTCCTTAATCCAGAGAATGAACTGTTTGCAGAAAGATGCCTGAATAATCTACATTGCATCAAGAGATCCAGAATGAACTTTGGGATACAATTGATTGAACTGATGGGGTTTGAACAGTTACTTTGAATGTACATTTTATGCCAATAGGGGACTGCCCCCAATTGGTTTCTTGTCAATGCACCTAGCAAAACATTGGTTTTGCCTTCTCTCTCTTCCATTCCCCTCTTATCTCTAAATATTGTAGTTAGAAGACCCTTGTGGGTAATAAATGTAATGTAAAAAACTTGGGGTGACTGGGCACCCAATGATCATCAGGGGGGACTGTGTAAATGGAATTAGCTCATCCTCATTCATTGTTAGACTCTAGCCATCAGAAATAATGTCACCCCACCCAACTTAGTGGGGAGGGAGATTAGTTACCCACACATGACAATAAGTAACAAATCAAGAACAAGGGACTGCCCTTTGGGCAGTCCAAACAATATTGAGGCTGCCATTTGTCCACTCAAAATTGAAGGTGGATACAGGAAATGACGAAAGCTGCTATCTTTTAAATATGATGGTAACTTCCTGTGGAGAGAGGTTAGTGCCTTGAACTTGGTTTAGAAGGATCTCTAGTGAGACCTCAGACTGCTTCCCTCTGAATTGTCACCTGGGTAAGTTAGGCTGACTCTCCTTCTCCCTCCCTTGGCATTTCTGGAGGCTCTACCCTCAGGGAGGCCTCTCTTGCCTCTCTAATTGTAAAAGGCCTTGTGGCTAGTAGCCTTGTTTAATTAACTTCTGTGCTCCTTTGTTGGGGCCTCTAAATTCTCATCTGGTCCGGACCTCTGGTCTGGGCCAGAGTTTCTCTCTCTATTTCCCTACCTTCAACATTCCTTATTGTAAATAAACTTCCATAAAAGCCATCCTGACTTGGGTCCATTTTAATTTGGAATCGAGTTGATCCAATTCCTGGAGACCATACACCTTAAATATCTACATTCCCCTCTTAAACCTCTTAGGTCATTTTTCTTCCTTGGGGTATTGAATGTTGTTTTACCAGGATCACAGAAAAACTGAAATTGGAGACCTACATACAAGTTTTAGAGCTTCCAAATTAGTCTCATCCAAAGCAAAGTCTGATCACTGCCCTCTTGGCCTGTGCTCTCTAAGTTCATAAGCCAAGGCTTAGGACTGAGGTGCAGTTTGTCCTCTGGTTGAAGCTTTAGTAGACTCCTACTGAACTCAGACACTCTAAGACAGATGGTAAAACAGGGTAAAATACATTCAGTAACAGAACAGTAGGTTCTCCTTTTTGATTTGGAATTCTTGCTCTAGTTATTCTTTTGCAGGCTTCAAACCGGATTGAAAATTGCAACTGAGACTGCTTTCTGCTCCTGGAGTCAGAGCCACATAGAAATTCTTTGCTTCTGAACTTGCTCCTTTCTCTTCATACAGCTTAGGGACCTCCACTGCTCCTTACCCTGGGACTCTCTCTCAGTCAACCCTGGATGTATGACTCAATACTGGGGATCAATAATACAGCTGCCGTTCAGGACTTTTCCTGCATCCAGTACAAGAATGGGGCCTTCTAGTCTGCATCTAGGATCTCCTCTCACCCTAGTTCATAGATTAGGTACTCTTTCCATTTCTACATGCTAGAATTCTCTGCATAAGATGCTATGCATTAGATTTTGTCTCCAGGAGCTACAGATCTTTCTGTCTCCATAGGATAATGTAGGTTAGAAATATAACTTATTAACATTTTTTCTTGGATTTCCTGATTAGGCTTCAGTCAGAAATGTTTTCTATATCTTTCTGGAGAAGTTGTATTTGGAACTTGGCTGTGCTTCCTATAACTCCATCATCTGGTCTCCATGCCACAATATTGTTTTTGTTAAATAACAAGGATTTCTTTTCTCACCATTCTATTCTCCCCTAACAACTAAATAATTTTAAAAACTCTAATAAGATAATTATTGTCAAGTAAAACAAATTCACACAATGGCTGAGTCCAAAAATGTATGATTTGTTCTGCATTTTTATGTCCATTGTCCCTCTGTCAGGAGAGGATCAGCTTACTCCATCTTTAGTTTTCTGGAATCATGGTTTGTTGCTTCATTGAAGAGAACTCTAAAATCTTTTGAAGTTCTTTTCTTTGTAATGCCATTATGTCATTTTTCTACTAGCTCTGCTCACTTCACTCTACATAAATTCATATAGGTCTTTCCAATTTTCTTTAACTGTCTGTCTCACTATTTCTTATGATGCAATAATAGTCCATATTTTCATATAGCATAATTTGTTTAGCCATTTCCTTACAGGTCTTCCTCTCCTAGATTATAGATATTTACTGCTACATAAAGAGCTATTATATATACATAAATCCTTTTTTCCTTTTCCTTTGATCTATTTAAGGCATATGCCAAGTGGTGGTATCACTGTCAACTGAGTTTAGCAAAAATAATTAGCTAAATTAAGAAGTTATCAAACATCTACTTTGCTCCTCACTGCCACAGCTATACTCAAGATTATTTTTCCCTGACCTTGGTCCAATCTGCCCTCTCCTAAGATGAACAGCTTCAGTAGCAGCAGCCTTAAAGAACCCAAAGGTCTTTTCTAACAGTAGTATTTTCCAAAATTTCCCTTCCCACAGCTGAATTTGAGCAGCTAAGTGGTATAATGAATAGATTCTTATAACAGATAGAATTCAAATCTGGCCTCAGACACTTGTTAACTATGTGACCCTGGGCAAGTCACTTAACCTTGTTTGCCCCAGGTAGCTCATCTATAAAATAAGTTGGGGAAAAGAACTGCTGACCATTTCATTATTTCTGTCAAGAAAACCCCAAAAGAGGTCCCAAAGAGTTGAAAATGACTTAAAATTTATTAAATAACAATACAGCAAATATAACTCATTTACATAGTATATTATTTCCTTATTACAAATTACAAAGTTGATTTGAGACTATGACTAGCCTTACAGACAAAAATTATCAGTAATGTCTCTGTAGAGAAAGTTTCTTTAACTTCAAAATGCTTGAGAATTTTTGGGTTAATCCAAGAACTGAAACAGTCTCAACTAATCACCTTAGAAAATTAAAAGATAAAAAAAACTGCTATGTAATCTTTAATAACATTTAACAACAACAATAGTTTTTATAGAGAGCCCACTGTAGCCTGGCCCTGTGCTAAGCACATTATAAACATGATATCTTTTGATTTTTACAACAACCCTAGAAGCCTGGTTATTATCTGCATGTTATAGATGAGGGAATTGAGGTAATAAAGGTTAAGTGACTTGCTCAAGGTCACAGAGATAGTAAATTTCTGACACTGGATTTGAACTTGAATCTTCTTGATTTTAGGTCCAGAACTCTACCTACTGTATCATGTAGCTGCTTCAAATTATCAGAGAAATTGATTAAATATACAGCTATTTTACCATACCATTTCTTATTTGGAACCATTAGATAAAAAAAAGAGCTGAAATGTTAGACATAATGCCTTTGGCAGGAATTGGGGGAAAAAAGAAAGAAAAAAGTAAAACTGCATCATGTCAGCATTTGCAGGCTGAAGACCAGTCCAGAAGTAGTGAGGCTTATCTCTAGGTATACGGAAGCCTCCTATCTATCTTTATACAACTCCATTTTTCACTGTAAGTTACATACTAACATGGCTCTCTAATTAGAGTATCAGTATTTTATCCCCTCCATCTTTCTTTATACTGACAACTAGACCTAAACACCAGATTCGCTGATCTTCCAATCCAAAGAAGCTTTGAACAGACTTTCAGTTCATCCTAGTAAAACTCAGTAAGTCATTAGTCTTGCTTATTTATATTTTTCATCCCTCTATCCTCTTCTATCTATGGAAATGTTAGTCATAGATGGGTGACATGCTGATATCGAACATTTTTTCCACATTTATCTTGTGAAAGGTGAAATGGGCTACATTTCAAAATCTGAATATATCCCCCAAGTCTGACTCAATTCCCTAAGCAATACAGAAAATGCAATCTAAACATTTTGCTGGGGGAAAAATGAGTCATTTATATGAAGAAGAACTTCTTACTAATTCTGCCAATAATCATCTCTCATTTTCTTTTCTTTTGGCAAGGTGAAATATTTTTTCTTAATACTGTAGACTTCAGATTATGACAGAGGCAGTGTCTAAATTCTCTTTTAAGACATTTAAATCTCCATCATATTTGAACTATACATCCAGGAGTGTTGAAGTCAAGAATCATTAAAAACACTGAGGTCCTGACAAAGCTCCAAACCACACCTTGTACAAAGAACACAAGAATCTAGAACTGTCCAGACGTGATCTATTTTGCTCCATGGTTCATTCCACAGACTTTCTATGAAAGACCTTATTCTTCTTGGATAACCAAATAGGATAGTGAGAGTTTCAGTCAATCTGAACCAAAATAGCCTTCTCTTATCAAGCCCACCTTATTTACATCCACTACTCTAATTGTGTTTCTATCCATCTCAAACTCTAAGCAAAGAAATTCTCTATTTGTATTCATTTCCAAGAAATATGTTCACTGTAGATCAAATACATTTGGGTAAATAATGACAACTAATGTAGAGGTTTTTTAAAAGGCTAGGAAACTCAGCTATTTTTTAAAAACTTAACTTAAGAGCCCCTTAAGAGAAACTGCCTCCAGGGCAGGCAGTTTGCCACAGCAGTTAGCAGCAACAATGAAAGAAATCTGAGGATTTCCCTGTTAGCAAGTATAGAGGGCAAGGAGGATATTTTACTGACCTAAAGAGATTATGCTATTTTGTGTTTCTGTCATTATGGAGTAACTACCTAAGAAGTATACACAATGTAAGCTAGCCTCCCTTGTTGAGAAGTGGGTAAAAAGACTGACTTTCTACTTTCCAAATTTGTCAGGGAGAATGGATGTACTTTGAATAAAGTGAAAAAGTACTAAAAAAGCAAAAATAAGAAGAAAAAGGAGTTGAGCAGGCAGAGGAGAGATCAAAACCATAGTGGAAAGTATGGAATGTATAAGAATGTGACAGAGTAAAGGAAGCACCACTGGACATTTGGAACTTTATGATAAGCAAGAATATCTATAATTCAATCCAATTAAATTCAACAAATATTTATTAAGCACTGACTGTATTAGGATTGGCCATAAAGAATCCTACATTCCACTTAAGGAATACATGAAACATGCAGATAGAAAAACTGGATAAATAAATCCAAGCAATGAGAAAGAATTCTGGACCATTTTTGTGTCATGGAACTTTTTCTCAGAATAATGTTTTTAAGAGCATGAAATAGAATACAAAGGATTATAAAGGAAACCAATCATTTTGAAATGCAATTATATATTCCTTTATAAGACAGAGTGTAAAGACCCATGATTAAGAACATTTGAATTTCAGAGACCAGGAAAAGATATACATAGGTGATGCCTAGGTGGAGTATTGAAAATAATGATGTATTCTAAGACACACAGATCAATAAAGAGATCATTAAAGGGATGGAGATACAGCTTGTATAAAGAAATGGAGAAAGGAGATGGAATTGTAGCATTGGAAGAAAAGCTAGGGAGCCAGTTTGCCTGGAATGTAGAGGAAGGAAGTAAATGGAGTAAGTTGAAGTGCTTGGGAAGGTAGATGGAAGCCAGAATAATGTAACCATGGAAAAATATTCCAAATTAATTTATTAAATAGACTTTTAAAAATAATAAAATAAAATAACTATAGACAATAAAAAGATGGAAGCCAGTAAAAGGATGGCTCTAAATGTTGGGCTAAGAAATAAGTATTTTATTTTTAGAGACAATAGGGGCATATTGAAGTTTTTGAGTTCCCCTCCATTATGGTTCTCTTGCAGTTTAGAGGCTTTTACAGAACAGAATAGCTATTCAGAGAATCTAAAATCAAAAGGACTTTTTTTTACCAAAGTATTTTAATTCACAGAAGGAAAGGCTTGAAACATGCATATGTATGCATGTATCAATATGTATGTATGAAGTGAGTGAGGAGTAGGAGTTCCAGGGAAAAGAGATGTCAAGTTCTTGAGAAATAAGTAGACACTAGAACTGACTTTCGAGAGGGATGTTGTTGGTCTACAGATAAAATGATCTTCAAGCCTCAGCAAAAGGAGGAAATGGATGATCTTCCTTTATGCCTTTCCTCTGATTGTCCTTATGGATGACCAGAGGGATCACTATGACAGAAATAGAAATAAGAAGCTTTGAAGAATTGGGAGTAATTATGTTTTAAGATATCTACAGGACCTCTAAGTGGTAGTGCTAATCAACAGTCAATTAATAAGCATTCAATTCATACTTACCAGGGACCATATAATATATCAAATTGTGAGATTATAAAGAAAAACAAAAGCATGGTCTCTGCCCTGAAAAAAATCTTAACATCTAATGAAAAAATAATAAGTAAAAAATTCACATAAATGATATGAAGGAAGGGAAAGAGATGGAAAATGGAAAAGAAAGAGGGAAAGAAAGGGGAAAGAGAAGGGAAAGGGAAAAAATGAAGGGAATGAGGAAGAAGAAAAAAATAAAGAAAGAATAAAGGAAAGAAAAGAAGAAGGGAAAGGGAAAGAAAATGAGTTAAAATGGAAGGAAGAAGGAAGGAAGGGAAGCATGGAAGAAAGAAGGGAGGGAGGAAGAAATTATTTTTAAGTGCCTCTTCTATACCAAGAACTATGCTGAGGATCTTATAAATATAATTTCATTTCACTCTCACTCCAACACTATGAAATAGGTTATTTTAGGCTATTATATCCTATTTTACAGATGAAGAAACTAAGGCAGAGGCTAAATGACTTGGGCTTAGGGTCATACAACTAGTAAGCATCTGAGACTAGATTTAAATGAAGTTCTTCCTGACTTCAAACCCAGTATTCTATCTACTGAATCATCTAACTAAAAAACAGTAAGGATGACTAGGAAAGGCCTTTTATAGAAGATGAAATCTGAGATATGTTTTGAAAGAATCTAGAACAGGCAAAGAGGAAGACCATCCCAAATTCGGGAGTACAGCCAAGAAAAGTCACAGAGTTCAGAGGTAGAGTATCACCTGTAAGGAAGAAGAAGGCCAGTATCACTAGATCATAAAGTTTGTCTTGAGGAATAAAGCATTAGTAGGCAGTGGGTAATATGGTACTTGAGTTTTGGAGATCTGTATAGAGATGACAAATGAAGCCTTATTATGTCATGATATCACCAGTAAATCAACAAGCATTTATCAAACATTTATTTGCCAAGGACTGTGTGAAGTGCTGGGAATACAAATATCAAATGGAAGCAGTTCTTACTCTCCAATAACTTACATTCTAATGGGAGAAAGTACAGACAAAAAAGAAAGTTAACCCTAGGAAAAAAATTTTAGAGGAGTTTCAGGTGGGGTGGTAGAAATCAGTTTGCAAGCAATTGACAAAAAAGTTGTTAATGAGGAAAGAGAGTTAGTGAATGTGAATGACCATTTCTAAATATTTGTCTGTGAAAGGGAGAAAACACAAGGCAGTAGTTTGAAGGGATGACAGTCAGATGAAGATTTTTTAAGATCAGCAGAAATCTAGGTATGGACTTCTGGCTTAAGATGGCTACAGAGTAGAAGCAGGAAGCTTAACTCTCCTAACCAACCCATACATGATACCTCAAAAGGAAACAAAAACCAAATCCAGATGAATGAAGGGGCCCCATGGTAGGGTACAGCACTGAAAGTATGTGGGATTTGGGTATTTCCACACTAAGTGGGTGAAATACCTCCCATTAAAATGGGAGCTGATCAACCCTCCACCAACCCAACCTACAGGGCCAGAGCCAGCTCACAAGACTTAGAGCAAGCGTGGGGCATTCACTAAATTCTTGGCAGCTAACTGAGACCACCAGGGGCTTGCTCCTGAGAGCAACAAGACTTAAGACCCCAAGAGGCTAAAGAACACAGATTTTTAGCAGAGAACTTGAGCTCTGACCTTGGGCACAGACCTAGAGTGGAGGGGTGACTGACAGTGGAAGTAGCACTCTAAGACTCATAAAGGAGCCTCAGAAACAGAAGCAAGTCAGGGGGGTTGGGGGGAGTAGAATCTCTGGGGTCTTGGAAGCTGACTAGTACAAGCAGGAGGCTTGACCCTGAGAACAGCTAGACTTGAGACACCAGGAGCCTAAAGAGCATAGATCTTGGGTGCAAGGATAAGTCTGAGAAAGACAGCACTGCACTGTGACTCATAAAGTAACCTCAGGCAAAAACTGCTCCACAGCTCTATACACAGAGAGCCTATCTGACTCACCAAGACTTCTGACTGAAAAGGAAAAACCAGCATAATAATGGCATGCAATGCCCAAGAACTAACCAAGAGAAAGAACAAGAAAAAAGCATTAACACTCGATAACTTTTACACAGAAAAATTCCAGACAACAGAGCAGACAGCAGAGAAGGACAAACAAGGAAACACATCTAAACTTTCCCAAAAAATTGAAAATTGGTCACAGGCTCTTAAAGAGTTCAAATCTGATATCATGAGAAATATGGAAGAGATTTGGTAAGAAAAATGGGAAATAGCTGGAAAGGAAATTAACAGTTTAAAATAAAGAAACTCCCAATTAGGGAAAGATGCCCAAAAATAAAATGAAATGATAAGAAAATTGGAGACCCAAATTAAACAGCAGGAAACAATGAAAAAACAGGATAGACCAAATCTCAAGGAGGAAATAGATAGTAAAATTATACTAGTGGAAGACCTAAATCTTCCTCTATCAAATCTACATAAATCAAACCAAAAAATAAATAAGAAAGACATAAGAGAGGTGAATGAAATCCTGGAAAAATTAGTTAATAAATATGTGAAGAAAAATAAATAGGGACAAAAAGGAATACACCTTCTTTTCAGCTGCACATGGTACATTCACAAAGATTGACTATGTACTAGGACATAATAACAGGGCAAACAAATGCAAAAGAGGAGAAATAATAAATGTAACCTTTTCATATCATAATGCAATAAAAATAATAATTAGTAAGGGCACATGGATAAGCAAATCAAAAATTAATTACAAATTAAATAATATGATTCTCAAAAATCAGTTAAAGAATAAATCATAGAAACAATTAATAATATCATTGAAGAGAATGACAATGAGGAGATATCCTACCAAAATCTGTGGGATGCAGCTAAAGCAGTACTCAGGGGGAAATTTATATCTTGAGTGCATATATTAACAAATTAGGGAGGGCAAAGCTCAATGAAGTGGGCATGCAAATCAAGAAAGTAAACAAACTAAAAATCTCCAGTTAAAAATTAAACTAGAGATTATAAAAATTAAAGGAGAAATTAATAAAATTGAAAGTAAAAGAACTATTGAATTAATAAATAAGACTAGAAGCTGGTACTTTGAAAAAACAAATAAATTGACAAAGCACTGGTCAATCTAATTTAAAAAAAGGAAAGAAGGAAACCAAATCATCAGTATCAAAGACGAAAAGGGAGACCTCACCTCCAATGAAGAGGAAATCAAGGCAATCATTAAAAATATTTTATGCAATTAAATGGCAATAAATATAGCAATCTAGTTGATGTGGATGAATATTTACAAAAATATAAATTGCCTATTTAACAGTAGAAGAAATAAAATACTTAAATAATCCCATATCAGAAAAAGAAATTGAACATGCCATCAAAGAACTCCCTGAGAAAAAATCCCCAGGACCAGATGGATTCACAAGTTAATTCTATCAGACATTCAAAGAGCAACTAATCCCAATACTATGCAAACTATTTGACATAATAAGCAAAGAAGGAGTTCTACCAAACTCCTTTTATGACACAAATATGGTACTGATCCCAAAGCCAGGTAGAACAAAAACAGAGAAAGAAAACTATAGACCAATCTCCTTAATGAACATAGATGAAAAATACTTAAACAGAATAGTAGCAAAAAGACTCTAGCAAGTGATCATGAGGGTTATTCATTATGATCAGGTGGGATTTATACCAGGAATGCAAGGATGGTCCAATATTAGGAAAACCATTCACATAATTGACCATATCAACAAGCAAACCAACAAAAATCACATGATTATCTCAATAGATGCTGAAAAAGCCTTTGACAAAATACAACACCCATTCTTACTGAAAACACTAGAAAGTATAGGAATAGAAGGGTCTTTCCTAAAAATAAGTGGTATATATCTAAAACCATCAATAAACATGATCTGCATGATCTGATAACTTAGAAGTATTCCCAGTAAGATCAGGAGTATAACAAGGATGCCCATTAATACCTTTATTATTTAACATTGTACTAGAAACACTAGCAGTAGCAATTAGAGAAGAAAAAGAAATTGAAGGTATTAAAATAGGCAACGAGGAGACTAAGCTATCATTCTTTGCAGATGATATGATGGTCTACTTAAAAAATCCTAGAGAATCAACTAAAAAGTTAGTGGAAATAATCAACAACTTTAGCAAAGTTGCAAGATATGAAATAAATGCACATAAATCATCAGCATTTCTATATATTTCCAAAACATTGCAGCAGTAAGAGTTAGAGGGAGAAATTCCATTTAAAATCACCCTAGACCAGTGATGGGCAAACTTTTTAAGGAGGGGGCCAAAGGGAAGGAAATGCTCATCTGTTGGTCTGTTTCTAAGATGGCACTTTTGAAGTTTCATTGTATTGTATCCTACTTATATTTGTCAGATTAGGAATAATGTCACAAGACCAGATAGAACATTTTAGTGGGCTGCATCTGGTCCGCAGGCCATAGTTTGCCCATCACTGCCTTAGACAACATAAAATACTTAGAAATCTATCTACCAAAACAAACACAGGAATTATCAAAATACCAAAAAGCTTTTTTATTGAATTAGAAAAAACCATAACAAAGTTCATTTGGAAGTACAAAAGACCATGAATATCAGGGAAATAATGAAAAAAATATGAAGGAAGGTGGTCTAGCAGTATCAGATCTTAAACTGTACTATAAAGCAGTAGTCATCAAAACAATATGGTACTGGCTAAGAGACAGAAGGGAGAATCAGTGGAATAGACTTGGGATAAACAACCTCAGCAAGACAATCTATGATAAACCCAAAGAACCCAGCTTTTGGGACAAAAACCCACTATTTGACAAAAACTGCTGGAAAAATTGGAAAACAATATGGGAGAGATTGGGTCTAGATCAACATTTCACACCCTATATCAAGATAAATTCAGAAAGGGTGAATGACTTGAATATGAAGAAGGAAACTATAAGAAAATCAGGATAACACTAAATAGTATACTTGTCAGATCTCTGGGAAAGGAAAGATTTTAAAACCAGGCAAGAGTTAGAAAAAAATTACAAAATTTAAAATGAATAATTTTGATTACATTAAACTAAAAAATTTTTGTACAAACAAAACAAATGCAACCAGAATAAGAAGGGAAGCAACAAATTGGGAAAATATTCATAACAAAAAAAATGGACAACAGTCTAATTACTCAAATATATAAGGAGTTAAATCAATTATACAAAAAATCAAGCCATTCCCCAATTGATAAATGGGCAAGGGACATGAATAGGCAATTTTCAGAAAAAGAAATAAAAACTTTCAATAAACACATGAAAAAGTGTTCTAAATCTCTTATAATTAGAGAAATGCAAATCAAAATATCTCTGAGATACCACCTCACATCTAGCAGATTAGTTAATATGACAGCAAAGAAAAGTGGTGAATGTTGGAGGGGAATGTGGCAAAATTGGGACATTAATGCACTGCTGGTGGAGTTGTGAATTGATCCAACCATTCTGGATGGCAATTTGGAACTATGCCCAAAGGACTTTAAAAGACTATCTGCCTTTTGATCCAGCCATAGCACTGCTTGGTTTATACCCCAAAGAGATAATAAGGAAAAAGGCTTGTATAAAAATATCTATAGCCTCACTCTTTGTGGTGGCAAAAAATTGGAACATGAGGGAATGTCCTTCGATTGGGGATTGACTGAATAAATTGTTGTATCTGTTGGTGATGGAATACTACTATGCTCAAAGGAATAATGAACTGGAGGAATTCCATGTGAACTGGAATAACCTCCAGGAATTGATGCAAAGTGAAAGGAGCAGAGCCAGGAGAACATTGTACACAAAGACTGATACACTATGGTAAATACCGAATGTAATGGACTTCTCTACAAGTGGCGATGCAAGGATCCAGTGCAATGCTAAGGGACTTATGAGAAAGAAAACTAGCCATATTCAGAGGAAGAACTGTGGGAGTAGAAACACAGGAGAAAAACAAGTGCTTGAAGACAAGGGCTGATAGGGATATTATTGGGGATGTAGACTCTAAACGATAACTCTAGTCCAACTATCAATGATATGGAATTAGGTCTTAATCAATAATGCATGTAAAACCCAGTGGAATTGTGCATTGGCTAAGGGGGTTAGTGGGGTTTTGGGGAGAAGGAAAGAATAGGAAACATGTAGCTATAGGAAAATATTCAAAATAAAAATATAATTAAATTTTTAAAAAATCTAGGTATGTTTGTTGGTATTAGTGAATGAACCAGTATATATTTGTTCAATTGAAAATGAAAAAAAGGAATAATTTGATAGGGAAGAGGGAATAACTATTTGGAAGAGAAGGAAGGGAATAAAGTCAAGAACTCAAGTTAATTCTCTCATGGAGCTATTTCCTCAAAAGCCAATAGAACAACATAGATGAGAATAATGCATGATGAGCGATTTTAAGGTGTGCAAAAAGGAAAATAGAGAGTTTATGATGGATAGGCTTATTTTTTTTAAAGAAGTAGGAAAGATATTCAGTTTAAAGAAAGTCTATGGGAAAATGGTAAAGAAAGTTGGAAAGTAAAGAAGAATTTTTGGAAAAATATACTGAAGAAAATGTGATAGGGGTCATTCTAAATAGAATAAAAATTGTCATTGACTAGTTTAAAATGGAGAGCATCCATTTGTAGTGTAGTAGGATATTTGTTAATTAAGAATTAATTAATTAAACATTCATTAGGAAATAGATCAAGTAGCATAAGTTATTGATAAATGCATAAGAGATTTATTAGCTAGGTCTCTTTAAAAATCTGAATAGAATCTCAAATTGACTTATGGGTAAGAGAGAATTTTCCCAGAGTGCTTTGGGAGACAGTTACCCCAGTCACTGCAGTTTTTGAGACTTTCTCACTTACTAGAATATACTTCAAGAGTAAGATGAATAGGGGGAAACCCCAAGATAGGTGATACTCTCTTAGCTGCACTTTTCTATAATGGTCCCAGGTGACAAGAATCTCAAGTTCACATATTTAAAGCTGGAAGGTATTATAGAGGTGATATGCCCCAACTCCCTCATTTCCAGGATAAAAACTGGGCTCAGCTCCTCCAATACTCTGTGAAGATATCAGTAGGGAGTCACTGCCTATCACAAGTAATCTATTATATCCTTGGTGTTGGATATTTGATATTTACTTATATTATTTGTTATTTGCTATTTGTCATCTCATTCATGTGGTACAATCTATAGTAAATCCAGATAGACTGCTTAAAAGAAATTACATTTAGGTAGACAGTTAAGTTAATGATAAACTTTTCTTCTGAGAGAAGACCATCATCTAGTACCATTTTCAGATATAGAGTACTAGATAGGCTATGACCCATTACAATCATTTTCATGTTATTAGGATGGATTCTAAATGAGCAAAAGAACGAGATGTCTCCTCCAGAGTGTCTGGATGCCATGCTTGATCACTGTTACGGAAAAAAAAATGTCAGGTAAGTTGTAGTTGTGTGGAAAAGCAACAGAAAAGCCACTTTATCCCTTGGTTAACAGTTTCCACTTGGCTGCTAGCTTACAATCCCCTTTCTTGATGTATTATGCCACCACTGGCATGTGGTAAATTGTCTGAATACTTGCTATAATGGGGTGCAATGCATGGAAGAGAACTAGTCACAAGCAAATAGAATTTCTGTTATGATATTTCAGTTTCAGTACTGTAGTTGCTTTCTGGGTCTATTTGGAACATTATTGTTGTATAAGGTAAATTGTGTTAAAATAAATGTTTTTTAATGATTGGACTTCATCTTTTGGATGGATTTTGCTACATCTTCTAGTCAAATATTGTTGCTCTATATCCCCAATTATGCAACGTAAAACAAAAAATATGAGTAGTACATACATTTTGGTTCATATTAAAATAATAAAGAAGCTATCTGTTCCATAAAGTAAGGTATACCAGTAATGGCATTAAGTTGACCCAGTATCCCAAGATACAGAGATTAGCCAAGGAAGGTGCAGTGCAAAAACAGTAGGTTGCTTTCTATCTAAAGTTGAAAAACAAATTTAAAAAAGTGCAGATTTCAAGCACTCCTCTCAAAAAATAAGCAAAGAAACGTTTATCAAATATATTTTGTCCTCTTCTATGGTACAAAGCCAAGCCAGACAAGGAACTGGGAGAGAATATAGGAAATACTTAAGAGAATATAGAAAAAGAAGTTTGAGGGGTTTTTTTTTTCCAACTGGAGGAAATGATTGTTCTTCAGCATAGGGGGAACCCCTCTAGGCATTATAGCAGGCGTTTTTTCAAACCTTTGTCACACTCTCCTCTACATATCTACTAACATCAGCAGGAGAAACAGAGATCCTGTTCTTCCCCACTAATCATGCTTGTCACTAAGTTGGAAAACTTGTTGGAAAATGGCTATTTATGGCATTCTAGGTCATCCTGGCCCTGGGGAAGGAGTGTGGACCTAGTATCCATATATAAACCAATGCTGTGATTAAAATTAGTTTATGTATATACACATATATATGAAAAACTTGGAATATCCAGGAATTTTCCCAGGACCCAATTTGCCTATGTCCATGTGATGATTTTGTGGCTATTGATAGGTTTCCTAGAAAGTTCATTGTAGACACTGCCAGGAGGAAGCAAAAACTATACTACCACAGCCTGGAAAGAAACTATTGACGTCTATAAGCACCCATTTCAAGACAAGATGTTGTTAAAGGATCTGTGTCCTACCTCCCACAATAGCAGAAATTCAAGTTTTACTTAATGCAGTATTACACAGGATGATTTCTGAGAAGCTTTTAGCATTCACTTACTTCACATAAGGCCATTGTGTTAAGTTCTAAGAATACAAAGACAAAACAAAATAGTACTTGCCCTCAAGAAATATGTATTTTACTGGGAAGATATAAAAGGTCTGGGTAATTTCTGAAAGAAGTGTTAAGTAAAAAACTAGCACCTAATATCTGTCAGGCATAAATCAGCCCCTCTCCTCAAGCAGTTCATAATCTAATGAGAGAAACAAGTCAATAAATTTCTACAAACTACATGTAATATAAATAGGAAATAGTTTATTGATTGAAGGCACTATATTAAGCATTACTATATTAAACTAATGGACATACTTCTAGGTGACCAACTCCATATAGTAATATAGAGATGCTGACTCTCCAGTTCTTCTTAGATTTGGGGCTGCATTTCTGATCAATTTGTTTTACTGCATAGCCCCACTCTTACATGTTTTAGGGATTCTTTTGTTTTGTTTTGTTTTGTTTTACCTCCAGAATGATTTCTCTATTCTCTTCCCCCTCACTTTCACAGAATCCCAGTGCCAGACTGTTCTAGTAGGGATAGATTTCCTGACAAAGGCAATAAAATCTCCCAATTGAACTAAAGAGCTCAGTAGGGTTACTGTAACTAGTGGCCCTCCAACTATATGTACCTCTATGAAAAACAATTCAGAAAACGGATTGAAAACAACTGAAAGATCTGAGACACTGGAGGTGTACATAAAGGTGAAAAAAAAGTTCTCCACTTTCTGATTGAAATAATTGAAATAATTAGAATTTTGGGAGCTATACCTAAATTGGCAACAGGAACAAATGACAGACCAGAATATCAGTAATGGCTTAAAAAAAGTCTACAAAGAATAATAACTACTAGATTTAGTCAAGAATGCCAACAAAACTATGGGGAGGTCATAGGATACTCTAGGTGCTATTAGTTCCTTCCCCAAAGTCTAGTACAGTGGCTCATGTACTTAAGTCCTGAATATAGGTTTTTTTTTTTAATTCACTGGTAAATTTTTAAAAAAGCCTCAAAACTCTTTTATTATGTGCCTTTGGAGTAGGGGAATGGGGCAAGAAAGGAGAGGAAAAATTGCTTCCTATAACATCTCCACTAGGGTGGAAAGGATGACAAATCAGAGAAATAAGGAATGCGATTAATAGGAAGACCCTCAAAGTATATATCTAGTCCTATATACACCTATAAAGTTGTCTTTCCTCCAACATACTCAGCACATGATCATTTTGCTTTGGTTTTAAACATCTATAGTAATTAGGAGTTTCCTACTTCCCAAGACAACCCATCCCACTTTGGGACAATACTAAGGGCTAAAAGTTTATATTCACATTAAATCTAAAATGAAATCTTTGTTGCTTCCATGCATTGTTGGGAATACATTTCAAATAATTAAAGGCATCCCCTGGTTCTTCTATTCATCTTTGTATGACAGCCTCCAGTTTCTTCATCATCCATGTACTTCCTTCTCCCAGATTCACTCTAGCTCAGGTCCTCCTCCAAATTTAGAACCAAAAACTGAACATAATATGCCAGATATGGTCTTACCAGGCAGATTACAAACAGAGTTTGAAGGCCAATAAATTACAGTAGCTGGGAGGTACAGTAGAGTACTGGGTCTGAGGTCAAATTGGCCTCTGATACTTACTAGCTATGTTTTCCCAGTGAAGTCACAACTTCTGACTCAGTTTCCTCATCTATAAAAGAGGAATAATAATATTACCTATCTTTCAAAAAAATGTGAGGATTGAGTGAGACAATATTTATAAAGAACTTAGAAAAAACAGAGTTCAAATCCAGCCTCAGACACTTACCAGCTATGTGACCCTGGGCAAGTCAATGTTTGCCTTAGTTCCCTCATCTACAAAAAAGATCTGAAGAAGGAAATGGCAATTATCATTGCCAAGAAAACCTTAAAAAGGGACATTAAAAAGTTTTTGAAAACAACTATAGCATTATTATCAAATCCCTCCCATCTCTTTTCATACAAATCATTGTCTGAACATGTCACACTTGTGAAACTGATCCTCTGAACATAAGTTGAGAATTTTTCATTTATCTCTATTAAATGTCATCTTATTAGGTTAAACCCATTAGTCTGAAATGCCAAGATTGTTTTGGATGCTGTCATTCCATGTGATAACTACTCCTCTCAGTTTCATGTCATCTGCAAATTTAATAAGCATCCCATTTGCAAAGATGCCTTCATCTTAGTAAATGATAAAACCATTAAATAAGGTCAAAGGGCAAATCCCTGGAGTAATTTGTTAGGAATATCCCTCCATGTGGATCTTGAACTCTGACTACTCACTGGTTCTTACTTTCAAATCAATTCTAAAATCACCTAACTCTCCTCATTTCACATGTCTTTCTGTCTTTTCCACCATAATTAGATGAAAGACTTCATCAAAGCCAGATATATTTGGCCATAAATTTATCCAAAAAAAAGAATTACAAGAATTTAGTTGTGGTCAGTTTTTGATGACATCATACTATTTATTTATAGTTTATTTTTTCTCTTTGTTCAAGCATTATATTTTTAATAGTATATTTTAGAAATTTGCCAGAAATTGAATTGAACCACATTTGTCCACACCTTGAATATTATATCTTCTTCTCTCTTAAAAAACAAAATGATATTTTTTTCTTTTGTTTTATCACTTTTTCCATCATCCTGATTTTCCAAAGATAATCTTTTTAATAGTGGTTCAGCAATCACAACTGACTATACATGGACACCACAACTTGTTTATCCATTCTCTAATAAATGTGCATCTCTTTCCACTTTTTTGGTTTTACAAAAAATATTGCTATAAATATTTTAGAGTATATATTCTTAATATGTAAGACTACTCTTCCTTTATCTATTCTGCTCTTTTTGAAAAAGACAAACTGCATATGCCTTTTAGAAGTAGATTCCAGTTATGTGTTTCTTCTCACCAAGTCTCAGAGATAACTATGTGACCAAATTTGTCTTTTTGTATTAGTAACTCTAGTTTTGTTCTTTATGCATAGACATTGGAACAATGAATTTTACTGCTGACCATTTCTCAAGGACAGTATCCTTTTATTTCCTTTTACTTTTACACCTTTTACTTCCTATACTGTCTCATTTAACAGGAATTACATGCACAGTCCTTTCTTCCATTTTCAAGTTAAAGTATCCTTGATCAGATTTATAAGACTCTGAAAGATATATATTTTACAAATAGCTCTCATGAAATAAACTCGATCCCTACATAAGATGCCAAGTATGGAATTATAAAGTTCCTGAGAAACTCTGGATAGAGACAAGAGACACTGAGATGGCCATCTAATTTTTTTGTAAAGGCCTGGAGGAAAGAGATCTACATAACTTTGATATTTAAAGAATATAGTGAAAGGGGAAAATCTGGCTTCTAAGTACTGAATATAATTTTTACCCAGTTCTCCAATCCCCAATGCATTATGACTAAAAAGAAGTTATTATCAGATGTTCTGACTAGCACAATTTAAGTATCATACTGAATACAGTTTGCAGAAGGGGAAAATAGCTCTTTCTCCCAGTATTGCAATGGAGTATGATTTAGGGAGATATTACTTCTTTTCAAAAAAGAAGGCATCCTATCTATAAATTTGCCCCCCACTTTTTTCCTGCTAACAGATAAAAGGGGATGCAAGCAGAGATCATACTCATCAGTTGGAAAAAGAATGTTTTGTTTTTGTTCAGTCATTTCAATCATGTCTGACTCTTCATGACCATTTTTGAGGTCTTCTTGGAAAAGGTGCCAGAGTGGTTTTCCATTTCCTTCTCCAGTTCATTTTATATATGTGGAAACTGAGGCAAACAGGGGCTAAGTGACTTGCCCAAAGTCTCACACCTAGTATCTGAGGCCAGATGTGAATTCAGGAAGATGAGCCCTCCTAACTCTAGGGCCAAGCACTCTATCCAATGCAGCCCCTGGGAAGAAAAGTAGTGCATGAAAATAAAGACTGATCTCCATAAATTATCCTTTCTCTCTTTTGTGAAGAGGGAAGAGAGCTAGGAATAACAGACACTCTTCCAACCATACTACCTACTACCTGTAGGATAAAAACTTGTATCTGATATTAATTTATGTTGAATTATTTCATCCAGAATAAGTGCATGTTTGAGACATATAACCATTTAAGTCAATCCTGTTGTTTTTCTGGTTGTGAGGAAAAAAGCACATAGAGTATATAAACTTCTCAAGCAGAGCCCAGGACATCCTTCTTTCCAGGATTGCAAAGTCAATAAATAGCATCACTGAATTGTTAAACAAATACTACTAGATCACTTGCTATTGGTTGGGAAATTCACTGTGGGTGTTTGTGTACTTCCCAGAGGATGAAGCCTGGCATCATAATCAGTACATCACAATTATTTTGCCTATGCATGCTCTGAATGATTTAAATGGTCAATGTTTCTGAGAATAGGCATCAACACGACGAAAACATCCACTCCCACTGTTCCTACTCATGGAAAGCAGTAATTCCTGAAAGGGAAAGCATCATGGGACAGGAGGAGTCTGGAGTTCCAGGTTCCAGTCCTAATCCTGGCACTGGCTCACTTTTTCAATTTTGGGCTACTTACCTTACTTTTGTTTAAAGTCCTTTCTTTCTGTCTTAGTAACAATTGTGAGATAAAAGGGTAAGGCTCTAGACAAACGGGTTAAGTGACTTCCCCAGGATAACATAGCTAGGAAGTGCCTAAGGCAATATTTGAATAGGGTTTCTCTCACCCCCAAGTCTAATGCTCTATTCATCTATCTATCCCCACTTGCCTTACTTTTTCATGTGCTTCAGTCTCTAGTGATGGTACTAATCCCTGTCCTACCTCCTCAAAGTTTGATTATAAGGATCAAATAAGAAAAGATATAAAAAACCTTTACCAAACTTTAAAACAATATGAATTTTACTTATTATTATTTTATGCTTTCCATAAGTTTTTATTTATATGATCTTATTTTTATCTTTATAACCACTGTTGAATAATTATTTCTAATCCCCATTTTCCACAGGAGGAAAGTAAGGTTGATAGAGGTTAAGTGACTTGGCCGAGGTCACTCAGCTAATGTTTTTGAGATAAACTTGAAACCCAGTTTTTCCTGACTCTGATTCCAGTGCTCCAGCATATTTGCTAAGCTGCAGACATGATTATTGGTATTATTCCAAGTTAGGACACAGAACCATAATGGAGGACAAGGTTCTAATAAAAATTTCGCTATGAAAGTTAGGACCTAAGACAAATTTCTGTCCCAAAATTTTCTTATCTATAACATAAAAATAATTATCCTACTTTCCACTCAAGAAAATGTTATTTAGAATGTTTTAATCTAAGTTTCATTGATGTAAGTGAGTTTTCCATATAATTTCTTTTTTTAACCCTTAACTTCTGTCTATTGGCTCCTTGGTGGAAGAATGGTAAAGGTAGGCAATGGTGGGGTCAAGTGACTTGCCCAGGGTCACACAGCTGGGAAGTGTCTGAGGCCGGATTTGAACCTAGGACCTCCTGTCTCTAGGCCTGACTCTCATTCCACTGAGCTACCCAGCTGCCCCTTTCCATATAACTTCAACATCGGATGCTAGAACCAATAAATCACTAGTGCAAAAAATGTTCAGAAAGTGAGATAGCAGGTAGGAATCTTTCTGTCATGAATGGTTTCCAAGGGTGTTAAAATTAACTTGTCATTCTGGATATACAACCAGGTTAAATGCAATCACAGCTTTTGTGAATCCCAACATACCTATAATATCTGCTTTAATCTCTTAATGGAAGGGAAGGAAGAGTTGTAGTTATTAACAAGACGCAAGCATGAAGATTATTTTTTAAATTTTATTTATTTATTTAGAATATTTTTCCATCTTTGCCCATTTCCCTCCCCACTTCTGGAACTGGCGAGCAATTCCACTGGATTATACATGTATCATTGTTCAAAACCTATTTCTATTTCATTCATATTTGCAATAGAGTGCTCTTTTAATGACAATACCCCAATCATATCCCTACTGAAGTATGTGATTGATCATATGTTTTTTTTCTGTGTTTCTATTCCCACAGTTCTTTCTCTGGATGTGGATAATATCCTTTCTCATAAGTCTCTCAGAGTTGTCCTGGATCATTGCATTGCTACTAATAGAAAAGTCTGTTACATTTGATTGTTCCACAATGTTTCAGTTTCCATGTAGAATGTTCTCTTGGTTCTGCTCATTTCACTCTGCATCAGTTCATGGAGGTTCTTCCAGTTCATATAGAATTCCTCCAGTTCATCATCCCTTACAGCACAGTAGTATTTCATCACCATCATTACCACAGTTTGTTCAACCATTACCCAATAGAGGGACACCCTCTCATTTTCCAATTTTTTACCACCACAAAGAGCATGGTCATAAATAATTTTGTACACATATTTTTCATTATCTCTTTGGGATAGAAACCCAGAGTGGTGTGGCTGGATCAAAGGGCAAAGCAGGAAGATTATTACCAAAAGATTGGAGACCAGGAATAAATGAAACAAAAATAATTGATATTATTCAATTCTATTAAATGCTTAATATGTGCTAAAGTATTGTGCAATGCTCTGAAGAAACAAAAATTTTAAATTATATATTTCCTGCTTTCCAGGAACTCATTTTACAATGTGAGAAATAAAGCATATAAAAGGAAGAGTTCAAATGCAAGGTAGATGTCAAGTCCCAGGGAGCTCAAAAGCACAGTAGCAAGATTGTTGGCAAAGCTTGGTATTCCAAAGGACACTGAAGACTATCCTGAAATTCACATGTGGAAGTGAATGTAGAATAAATGTAGAGTCCTCACTGTCATCAATAAAGAAATCAGGAAAAACTTTGCACCTTTCTCCTAATTTGCTCTTTTCATACCTAACCACTACTCTGGTAATCTTGGGCAACTTACTAATACCCTTCAGAAGAGGGGGTTGGACTAGATGAAATATGAAGTCCATTCCAACTCTAAAATTATGACTCTATGGTCTACAAACATATTTTAAAAGAGAAAATTATACAGAAAGTTCAAGACCAATTGGTGAAAGGTACCCCAGCAACAAGGTCACATGTAATGTTGTCCCTGACATTGCTTTGCATTGTGCACCAGGATGAATTATTTTTATTTGGTTTTCCATTATTGATTCTACCCTGTAATGAACAGTAATGGTAATCATAAAATCATTAGAATATCATATTAATTTTGGTCCACAATTATCCTTCTCTTTGAGGTCTTGGGTATTCTTGCCTAGTTACCAATAGGAAATGTGAAGAGAAGGAAGACCACGTGCCCAAAGAACTCTGTGACGCCAGAGTTCACCATAAAGTCTTCAATATATATGAACAGAAAAACATAATGCTAAGCTCTGTGATCTATCTTAAACACAATCTCTCATACATTACCTATCTTTATTTCATTAATTTGTTTGTTGGTTACATTAAAATTCTGAAGTATCCCCTTCCCCATAGTAGAGAAGGCATCACTAGACAAAAAAATGTATGTTTAAACTACATCTTTTATGTTTCTATTTAGCATTTCTTTCTCTGGACATGACTAATCACAAGTTATTCTTCAAACAATACCTATGTTGCTATATATAATGTTTCCTTAGTTCTACTTATTTAATTTTTCATGATTTCACATAGGTTTTTTACATTTTTTAAAATAATTTGTTCATTATTTCTTACAGGGTAGTAGTATTCCATCACAATTAAATGCCACAACTTCTTCAGCCATTGCTCAATTGGCAGGCATCCCCTCAATTTCCAGTTCTTTGCTACCACATAAAGAACTACTACAAATACTTTGAAACATACATGTTCTTTTCCTTTTTTCCCTAATTACCTTGGGAAACAGACCCAACAGTGGTATTGCTGGATCTAAGGAATATATACAGTATATTCAAATAACAAAATTTAATGAACAATTTGATCTATAAGAATGAGAAGAAACATAAGTTAACATGAAAGACCAATTGTAAAGGATTTAATAAAGTCAAATTGCTTAGTTTTTCCATATGAGAAAATGATATAGTTAAACTTTAATAATAATAATAATATTAATTGGATTGTTTGAAGGAGCATATATAGATAGAGATAAAATAAAATACTTTGGAGTATATCTGCCAAAACAAACCCAGAAATCACATGAATATAATTATTAAACACCTTTTTTACAAATAAAGTCAGATTTCAATAATTGGAGAAGTATTAATTGTTAATGGGTGGGCAGAGCCAATATAATTAAAATGACAATCTTATCTAAACTCATCTACTTATTAAGTGTCATCCCAATTCAATTACCAAAAATTATTTTTTAAAATAGAAAAAATAACAACAAAATTCATCTAGGAAAAACAAAATGTGAAAAATAGCAATAGAATTAATGAAAAAAATATAAAGGAAGAAAGTTTAGCAGTATAAGATTTTGAATCATATTATAAAACATTGAGGATCAAAACTATCTGGTACTGGCTAAGAAATAAAAAATTAGATCAGTGGAACAGAACAGATGTACACAAAAAACAGTTGTAAAAGATTTGAGTAACCTTGTGTTTGACAAAAGTAAGTTTTAGAAATAAGAATTTACTGACTAAAAATTATTTGGAAAACTGGAAAGCAACCTGGAAGAAACTAGATATAGACCAATATCTTGTTCTATCTATCAAGATAAGATCAACATGGATACATGACCTAGGGATAAAGGGAAATATAAGCAAATATCTATCAGGTTTATGAATAGGAAAAGAATTCGTGAAAAAAAACCAGATATTTAAAGCCTTGTGAGATGTAAAAAGGATAATTTTGAATACATTAAACTGAAACAGTTTTATACAAATAAAACTAATGTAGCCAAAATTAGAAGGAAAGTAGTAAATTGGAGGGATTATATAATATTTATTGGATAAAGGACTCATATCTAAAATATATAGAGATCTTTGTCAAATACATAAAAATATGAACCATTCCCTAACTGATAAATGGTCAAAGGATACAAACAGATAGGTTTTGGATGAAGAAATCAAATCTATATGTAACTATTTGAAAAATGCTCTAAATCATTATTGATTATGGAATACAAGTATAGAAATACAAATCAAAACAGCTATGAGATATATCACACCTATCACACTAGCTAAAATGACAAAAGAACAAAATGATAAATGTTGGAGGGGATATGGAAATATGGGAACAATAATACACTTATTGGAATGGTGAACTGATCCAACCATTTTGGAGAACAATCTAGAATTATGTTCAAAGAGTTATAAAACTATATAAACCTCCTTGACTCAGCAATACCACTATTAATTTTATTTCTTAAAGTTATCATGGAAAAAGGAAAAGAAACTATATATTCTATAATATTTATAATACCTCTTTTTGTGATGGCAAAGAACTGAAAATTTATTGATGTGAATCATTTGATAAATAGGTAAAATAAGTTGTGGAATACAATTGTGATGGAATAATGCTGACAAACAGGTTAATTTTGGAAAATATATGAGGGAGCAATGTGGCTCAGTGGATAGAGAAGCCTACCTAGAGGTCAGAGGTCCTGGATTCAAATACAACTTCAGATAGTTCCTAGCTATATGATCCTGGGCAAGTCACTTGACCTCAATTGCCTTGCCCTTACCACTCTTCTGCCATGGAACCTATACTTAGTATTGACTCTAAAATTGAACAGGAGGGTTTAAAAAACAAAGAAAAAGAAAAAATGGAAAGACCTATATGAAGTTTTGAAAAATGAAATAAGTAGAACCAAGAGAGAATTATATACATCAATAGATGAATAATAGACCTTTGAAGAATGATTTGTGAATGTCCATCTCCAAAGAAAGAACTGATAAATAGAAATCAGTAAAAAAAAAGTAGTTATATATCTTTTTGTCAAATGTTGCCTTCTCTAACGTGGAGAGGGGATAAGGAGAGGGAGTCAACTGGCATTTTAATGAAAAAATAAACAATTGAAATAAATATATTACTCTGAGAAAAAAATACGTAGATATTTCCAGATTGCCAGAGGTGTCCATGACAGGTAAAAAATGGCCCTGCCAAGGACATTTAATTGGTCAGATGCATGTTACCTTTTTCATCTCAAGAGAGAGATTAAGGTATACTGGAAAGAGCTTGGAGGCATATGACTTTAATTTGAATCCTAGTTCTGACATTTCTCAGTTAATTGGCCACATACAAGTCAAACATCTCTGAATTTCAGTTTTCTCATCTTGAAAACTGGAAAAATAATACTTGACCAGAAAGTTTGCCCTCCACTGAATGGGATTCCCTTTGAGTTTTTTGCTGACATCTTCAAAGAATATCATGAGACCCTGGTAAAGGTCAAAGGGATAGTATATGACTATGTAAAATACTCTGGAACCACAAAGAATTTCAGAAATAGATGCTATTCCACAGCACTATAATTTCCCAAAAGATTTTCTAGCCACTTGGTTGTCTGTATCAAGTCTATTCTTCTACATCTATTATTGCATCATTTTTCAGGACATTTTGGTAGAAAGCTGGCAGAAATCTGATCTGTGTCTCTAATGGAGCTGGACAAGGAACCGACATGGAAATGAGCAACACACTAGCTCAGTACTTGTGGGTTAGGGAAGTAACTAAAGTAGTAATAAGGAAACAATATTATTCAATCTTTTGGAAGTCAATGAAAATGCTCCACAATTTGAAAACAGGGCAATGTCAATAGTAATATTTCCTAAGTACTTAAAAATTCTACTATCCTGAATTCCACATTCTATAATATAATCTATTTTGCTAGCTTTGCTGGCCATGGTTTTGAGCAGGATAAGACCTTGTTTCAAGCACCAAAGGCTGTGAAAGTAGAGTGCCCATTCATTATTTTACTAAGTAAATGTAACATGGGTATTCATATATAATCTACATTTTCCTACCTGTTGTCCATTAGTAGGTTTTCTATATTTTCTTCCGATAGAAAATGGTTACTCTGATGAATCAAGAACAGAAAGGATTATTGACTATTTGCTAAACAACTTTTAAGTGAAATAAATTGGATTCTGTGGCTTGAAAGGGCTTATACCACTAATCTCTCTCTCTCAAC
The DNA here is from genome assembly GCF_016433145.1 of Gracilinanus agilis. Classification (NCBI taxonomy): domain Eukaryota; kingdom Metazoa; phylum Chordata; class Mammalia; order Didelphimorphia; family Didelphidae; genus Gracilinanus; species Gracilinanus agilis. The sequence goes on along the minus strand of NC_058132.1, from coordinate 606,134,167 downwards.
AGCAGCAGCTGGAGGAAGGCAAGGATAACACCAGCTTCAGTTTTGCTTTACATTTCAGCCTGACTGATTCCAGATGTTGATTCTGCTCTGCAAATGTAATTAGTTTCAATTAAATAACATCTGGCCAAACAAAAATACAGTCAGGTTTCAGGTAAAGAAAGATATACTCCTATAAACAATCATATTCCTTTATTTAGTAGCTTGCTAAAGATTTTTAAAAATCCACACAGGTTAGTTCCATCACTGAATTCCTCAAATATTTTATTACTATTACCAAAAATGCAATGTACTAGCGAGGAAAAAAAAGATAAAAAAAGACACTGGCCATGACTTCATGGTGTTTGAGCTCTAGTAAGGGGCCATGCCAAAATAAACTATAAATTAAATAGAACTTATTTGCAACAATCAGATCTGAATTTGAGGTGTGTTACATCACTAGCTAGTTAGGAAATTGATTATGGATAACTCATTTTAACACTATGAAACTATATTTCCTTTATGATAAAACACATATTCCCTAGTAGAGAATCTCATTTAATCACTTGGGTCTTCCTGATTCCAGGGGTAGTGCTTTATCCACTTAGTAGTTCATATTGAAAGTCTTTCTCAACTTTATTTTCCCTCAATCCCATGTTTAAATATTTTCCAAGTCTTAACAATTGTATGTATCTCTGTACATCCCTCTTACACTCATCCTTTCTCTCTGCCCGTCTTCTCTCATTTAATCACCATATCAGTTCAAACTTTCATTACCTCTTGCTTGGAGTGCTGCAGTAGCCTCTCAATTGGTATTCCTGTTTTGGGAAGAGAAGTCTTTCCCATTGGATCTTTCCTCTCTGATTCATTTGCCACAAATTTGCCAATTAGTCTGCCTAAAGCACATCTGACCATGTTACTATTCTGTTCAAGAATCTTCAGTGGCTGCCTGCTTGTTGCCTCTAGAATAAAATACCAATTCCTCAGCTTGACACTTAAAATCCTTCATCTGACTGTCATCTACCAACTTTGTAAAATTAGTTTAGTCTTAATTTTCATGTACATTGTGTACTTCTTCCTCATTTCCATCTTTTAGAAAGATCAGAAAAGACTACCAACAGGGGGTAAACACTCCTGTACTAAACCTTGAATGAAACTAGAGATATTAAACTGTCTTGCTCTCTTCCTGCCCAATTATCTTCTATTTATTTTTTCATTTATTTCTATTTTTCACTAGAAGAAAGACTTTCTTCTTTTTCTGAGTTATACATGTATTATCACACAAAACATATTTCTGTTATTCATTTTTGTAATTGAATAAACATACAAAACCAAAAGCCCTAGTCATACACCCAAATAAAAAGGTGATAAATCATATGTTTTCATCTACATTTATACTCTAATGGTTTTTTCTCTGGAGGTGGATAGCATTCTTTTTCATAAGTTGCTCAGAATTGTCCTGGATCACTGTATTGCTGTTAGTAGCAAAGTAATTTGATTGTTCCACAATATTTCAGTTACTGTGTACAATTATCTCCTGGTTCTGCCTATTTCACTCTCCATCAGTTCACATAGGTCTTTTCAGTTCTTTCTGAATATCATTCCATATAGCACAATAGTATTCCATCACCATCATATTCCACAATTTGTTCAGCCATTCCCCATTGAGGGACATCCCTTTAGTTTCCAATTCTTTGCCACCACAAAAAGCTCAGCTCTAAATATTTTTGTACAAACAGGTCCTTTCCCAATTTTTTATCTCTTTGGAATACAGACATAGTAGTGGTATTACTGGATCAAAAGGTATGCATTCTTTTATTTTTCAAACCCTTACCTTCTACCTTAGAATCAATACTATACATTGGTTTTAAGGTAGAAGAGCGGTAAGGGGTAGGCAATGGGGGTTAAGTGACTTGCCCAGGTTCACACAACTAGGAGTGTCTGATGATACATTTGAACCTAGAACCTCCTGTCTCTAGCCCTGGCTCTCAATCCACTGAGCTACCCAACTGCCCCCTATGCATTGTTTTATAGCCCTTTGGGCATAATTCCAAATTACCCTCCAGAATAGTTGGATCAATTCGCAACTCATATCAACAATGCTTTAGTGTCCACATTTTGCCACATTCCCTCCCATATTTATTATTTTCCTTTATTGTCATATTGCCAATCTGATGGGTGTGAGATGGTACCTCAGAGTTGTTTTAATTTGCATTTCTCTAATCAAGGGGGATTTAGAACATTTTTTTCATATGATTATTGATAGCTTTGATTTCTTCATCTGAAAACTACCTATTAATATCCTTTGACCATTTATCAATTGGGAAATGACTTAGAGTCTCATAAATTTGACTTAGTTCATTAGATATTTGATAAATGAGACCTTTATCAGATAAATTTATTATAAACATTTCCACCAGTTTGTTGTCTCCTCTTCTAATTTTGGTTGCATTGGTTTTGTTTGAATAACACTGTTTTAATTTAACACAATCAAAGTTATTCGTTTTATATCTTGTAATGTTCTTTATTTCATTTTTGGTCATAAATTCTTCCTAAAAATGAAGACCCTTTAGGGCAGGAGTCAGCAACCTTTTTGGCCATGAGATCCATAAACGCCACATTTTTTAAAATGCAATTTCATGAGAGCTGTACAGTGCTCACAGTGCGCGCTCCTGTAACAGCACCTGAAAAAAAAAATTGACTTTAAGGCTCCTGCAGGAAGAGCCATATCTGGCCCTCAAAAGAGCCAGATATGGCTCGAGAGCCATACATTGCCAACCCCTGCTTTAGGGTAAGGAAACATTTTTCATTTTGTCTCTGCATCTCCAACATCTACCAAGGTATCCTGTATATATTCTGTATTTAATCAATGCTTTTTAGTTTGAATCAAATTGATGACAAGAATGGGACACTTGATGAGATACTGAGTTTTATTAAGATAGAGCTCTGGAACTGGAGTTGAGAAGACAAGGGTTCAAACTTTGCCTCAGACTGTTGACCCTGAACAAGTTACTGATCTGCTGTGTATCAAGTTCTTTACCTATTAAATGAGAGAATTGAATCAATTAGATGACCTCTGAGATCCCTTTCCTCTCAGTCTATGATCCTATAAACCAATGATTCCTGGAGGTCTTTAAAATGAGGATGAATAATCAGGTCTTGGGGATCTTACAGATGGCATGTGTATCTAGATGATCTCCAAAATCCCATGCAAGTCTAAAAGTCTGTAGAGGGATGAAACTATCTGTATTTAGAAGCACAATGTAAAGGAAATCATTTGTAATTGGAACCTTCAGGGACATCATTGAAGAAGAAAAGGACACTGTGGTTGAAAAAGCAGTCAGGAGAGAACTTGTCCCATATTCTTGCTCAAATTCTTACTAGCTATGTGAATACTGGAAAGCCTTTTTACTTCTCCATGTTTAATGTACTCATCTGTAAAATGGGTGCAGAACTTACAGCATATACTGACAGGTTTATTGGGAGGAAAAGACTTTCAAAAATTCAGAGTAGTATGTAAATATGAGCTATTAATAGTTATTAAAGAGTCAGATATTTTCCTTTTTCTGAGATAAATTCTTATTACTAAAATAGACCACACAATGTTTCTGATACATACTAGTCATGCATCCTTGAGAAAATCACTTAATTTATCAATGTTATAAACAATTCTTTTTCCTATCATGGGGTGTGTGTGTGTGTGTGTGTGTGTGTGTGTGTGTGTGTGTGTGTGGCTCAGGCTTAAGTATTTCTTGTTATGTTAAGATTTTACATTATTGGCATAAATACATATAATTTCTGCATAGCCCAAGTGATCTTACCCTAAGCAGATTGATAATCTATTTCAAGGAATATTTGATCCAACAAAATTGTATTATAACAAATTTTTTAGGCAACACATTAGACTTGGCTTTAAAGTATTTGTCATCTTTTGTACTTTTAGTCATATGAGGACAAAAACTCTCTCTCCTTCCATAACTCTTTGTTAGAACTGAGATTGGGCCTTTGATCATAATAGTGTGGCCCCTATCTCTAATTTGATGTGGTGTTTATATTCTAGCACAGTAAGGATTATTGGGAAGAGATGATGGGTTTATAAATAGCATTTTCTCCTGATGGTCTTATTCTGACCCCAATGTGGTCCATTTCTAATCCAATCTAGGGAAAGTAGGCATCATCAATGTATGAATTTTGCCAAAATGGAGTGAGCTTCCAATACATGGGTACATATAAATTAGTTTATTCCTAAGTATGAATATTTTAATTATTTTATACTTTCTTTCCTATAAAAAAGATTCCATGGACAAAGCACAGAGAACTAAATCAAGAAGACCACTAGATATTTTGGGAAGTAACAGATGTGAAGGCCAAATTGGAGACTAACCTAAAGGCTTGTCATAATATAAACTACTCCAAATTCTTGTACCATAGTCAGTACTTCAATCATTCAATCTATGTACTATGTACATGCAATCAAAAACATTGTTAGGTTGCAGGAAACACATCCAGCTTCTTGAGTAGTTTTCTCTACCCTATTTAGATGTCTTATTTACTAAGCAATTGGAGAAGACAACCACCTATGGAGTTCTGAGTATCTGTCAGAATGGAAGTAATAAAAAAAACATAGAAAACAAATGTGGATAGAAACCTAGAGAGCTATTTAAATGTTAGGCGATGATACGACATCTATAAAAGAGAAGATGCTTTAAAGATTTTATAGGATCATATATTTAGGGAAAGGAAAGATCAGAGATCCTGATGTATGACCTTATTTTTATAGATGAGGAAACTAAGTATCACAAAGGTTAAAATGACTTACCCAAATAAATAAATCACAACTTCAAACAATTAGTCATCATTGTGAATAGCTAGGAAATGGCTTAAAATAAAATACCTAGTATTCTAACATTCAACCACTAATCACTGTGTCTACTAGAATCTGTGTAAAAGTATGGTGCATGAATAATAGATTTAGAACTTGAAGGAACATGAGGGGTCATTTGGTCCATTCCTTTCATTTTACTAATGAGGAAATGAGGTCTAGAGCTCAAGTGAGTAATCAAAATATCAAGTTGTTTCTCTTTAACAAAGACTTCATCCTCACCAGGAGCCAGTTGTGATGAGCTTTTTGAAAAGAAATTGAAGAGGTTCAAAATCAATTTATACTTCATGCAGAAGGAACTATCCATTCTACAATGAATGCTTTCCCCCCTTCCATTCTCAGAACCACATATCATCATTCAATCAGCAGTAATTTCATCTTGAGGACAATAATGTTTTAACTAATCTGTGTTCCCATCACGAAAGTGTGTACTCCCTCCAGTGATCCAGATTGAAACCATTTCCATCTTCTTATGCTATATGACTCATGCATATTTCTTTCCATTAATCCTCTGCAGGGGAGCCACTCAATGTGCTGTGGGTCTTCTCTACATGTCTTTACATAGCACAGAACAAGAAGGGCAGATAAACTTCCCATCTGTTAACTCTCAGTCCTCAGTCAATACATAATCTATCCATCTCCTCTTCTAGTCAGATAGGGAAAGAGACAAAGTAAGAGACAGGATAATTAGGAAATGACTATGTACTAAGCATGTTCTAAAATTCTGGAGATACAAGTACAAGAAAAATGGAAAGTCCTTGCCCTCAAAAAGTTCGATGACACATGTTAAAACCAGTGGAAATGCATGTCAGCTATGGGAGAGGGGGGTGAAGGGAAAAGTAAGAACATTAATAATTTAACCATGGAAAATTTTTTCTAAAAAATAAAATTAAGAAAATAATAATAAAGTTACTAGACTTTGGTGAGAGAAAAAAAAGTTTACTTTCTAATGGAAAGAGAAAACACAGAAAAGAGAGACAGAAAGGGGGGGAAGAGTTCCAGTGATGTGGAGGCATGAATCTGGACAAGACAAGGTCAAAGATTGCCTCTCAAAACTAGAACAGATGAAGGGAAAGAACACAACTTTTTGTTGTGGTTGGGGTGAAGATGATGGTCCAAGGAAAGATGCACGAAGATTGTTTGATGAACAATTTTTCATTCATCATGAGCTATATTTTATTTCCACCAAACTTTTCTCTCCAGATCTCTTTGGGTGATACTTTTCATCCTTCAAAAACTATAGTCACTTGAGCCTGTTTTCCTCAGTTTCCTCATCTTTAAAATGAATTGGAGAAAGAAATGGCAAACCACTCCAACAGCTTTGCCAAGAAAACCTCAAATGTGATGAAAAAAGAATTAGACACAACAGAAATAACTGAACACTAACTACAGGAATCCCCTCCCCATCCTCAAATATAGTTTCATTTTCCCCAGAATCTTGCAGTTGGCTCTCCTTCTGACCTTGGTATTGATCTCTGCCTCTTCTATTCTTCTGCTTTCACTTTTATTTTATTTTTACGCTTAAAAATTTTAGGGTTTTTTTTCCTGATAAATGGGTGATGCTCCTGAGCACTAAGCCAAAGTGGAGGAGCAGAAAGAACAAACACATGTATATGGCATCAGCAGGTATTCACAGGTCTTGGAACATTTCACCCATTGACAAAAGGGTCCTCCTGTATATGCTAGGCACTGTGCCAATATCAGTTGTACATCAAATGTTCCAAAGAGTAGCTTTTGTTACAGGGAAAAGCTTAGTCTCGTTAAAAGCCCTGTGAAATTCCCTATAAGCAAGACACCCTACAATTCTCCCTTCCCATATTGGAACTTTTGTTTTTGTTTTATTTTTTCCAAATTACATATCAACCCAATATCCAATAATTGTTTTCTGACATTTTCCTATCCATGTTCTCTCCCCATTTCCCATTCCCCCCACTCCCAAAGATGACAAGTTACACATGTATTATTATATAATACACATTTCCACGTTCATTATGTCAATGAAACAAATTACTTACACTAGAGAAAAATTCATGGAGGAAATAAAGTGAAAAAAAGGTATGTTTCAATGTGAATTCACATTCTGTCAGCTCCTTTTATAGCAGTTAAAAATCTTTTTCATCAGAGGTTCCTTGGAGTTGTCCTGGATCTTTACATTGCTGATATTAGTTAAGTCGTTCACAGTTGATCACTGTACTTTATTGCCGTTACTGTCTATGGCATTCTTCTGGTTCTGCTCACTTCACTTTGCATCACTTCATATAAGTCTTTCCAGGTTTTCTGGTCATAATCTTGTTCATCATGTTTTAAGGCACAACAATATTCCATTACAGTCATATCTTGAAACTTTTTCAGCCATTTCTCAAATAATGAACATTCCTTCGGTTTCTAGTTCTTTGCCACTGCAAAAGAGCTGCTATAAATATTTTTGTGTAAATATGTCTTTTTCCTCTATCTTTAATCTCTTTGGGATATAGAGCCAGTAGTGGTATTTCTCAGTCAAAGGGTTTGCACAGTTTATGACCCTTTAGGCATCAATCCAAATTGTTCTCCAGAGTGGTTGGGTGAATTAGAGCTCCACCAACAATGTATTAGAGTCCCAATTCTTCCACATCCCCTCCACACTTATAATTTTCTTTTTTTGTCATGTTAGCCAGTATGATAGGTATGAGGTGGTACCTCAGAATTTTCTTAATTTGTGTTTCCCTAATTATTAGTTTTTTGGAGAATTTTATATGTCTAACAATAGTTTCAGTTTCTTCCTATGAGTATTACTCAGCCATATCCTTTGATCATTTGTCATTTGGGAAATACTTTGCTTTCTTACAAAATTGACTTGGTTCTCTATATATGTGAGAAATGAGGCTTTTGTCAGAAACATTTGATATAAAAAATTTTACCAGTTTGATATTCCCCTTCTTGGTTGCATTGGTTTATTTGTGCAAAGCCTTTTTAATTTGATGTAGCAGTTACCTATTTTATATTTTTAACATTCATTATGTCATGTTTAGACATGAATTCCTTTTTTATCCATAGATATGAAAGGTAAATTACTCTATGCTCCTCTAATTTGTTTATGGTTCCACTCTTTACTTCTAAATCACATATCCATTTTGACTGTGTAAGATGTGCTTTATGCCTAGTTTCTGCCATACTGCTTTCTAGTTTTCTCAAAAGATTTTTGTCAAATAGTGAGTTCTTTCCCCAAAAGCTTGGATCTTGGTTTATCAAACCCTGGGTTACTATGGTCATTTACTCCTGCAGACTGAATGTCTATTCTATTCCACTGATGCACTACTGTATTTCTTAGCCAGTACCAGATTAGCTTTTAAGATTAGCTTTTATCCATTCAGAGTGTCATCCCAGGATAGATGTTCATATGGAGTAGCTTTATGGACTGTACATCCAATTTCCCGAGGGAAATAGACATTCTTCATTAGCTTAGGATTTTCTACAAAGGCAGACTGAACTCTTAAGTGATTATGGGTATCACTTAGGAGCTTCTGATATATTCTAAGGCTTGATGTAATCTCCATAATGTCACCAGCATACGGAAGCAATTGAAAGACCTAACGTCCTATGTTAAGCCCCCCTCCATGATGCTGCAAATCCCTTTGACAACATTTTTTCCCTGTTTTGTGCTTTACATGAGAATAATGAAAGGATCATTGAACAAAAATGTCTATTGTTTGATATTTCTAGGTATTTTGAATAATATTAACACAGTTTAAAAAGTCTCTTGGGGAAAGAGACTTTAAGGTAGTATTTTCCTCTACTGAATAAGATGCTTTTTGTAGTGAATGAATAAGTCAAATCAATAACCATTTATTAAGCGCCTCCTATGGGCCAGGCACTGTGCAAAGCACTAAGTTTAAAAACAAAGGTCAAAAACAGTCCCTGCTCTCAAGGAACTCACCATCTAATGAGGGAAGACAAATACAAAATCCAAATAGAAGCAAGGCATTTCTCTGAATATTAATGCAAACAAATTAAGTAAAATACTAGAAAGGACATTACAGCAATATATTACAAAGATCATACACTACGAGCAGGTGGGATTTATACTAAGAAAAAAGAGTTGTTATAGTATTAGGAAAATTATAGCCATAATTGGTCACATAAATAATAAAATAAAAATCATGTGATTATCTCATATGTAGAACCAGCTTTTGATGCAATACAACATATCTCCTTATTAAAAAACGAAAGAAGGCATAGAAATAAATGGAAGCTCTTTAAAATAATAAAAAAAATTTTAAACCAGAGCAAGTATTATCTGTAACATAATAAGCTTATTTGTGATAAGGATTTTGTTTTTGTTCTTTTAATTGGTTAGTAAATCAAAGGAAAAGTAAATAGTTGATCAGATAAAATATAAAATTAAATTTAAAAATAGAAAAATAAAGGGATAAGAATCATTGCTCAAGTATAAAATGGGGAAAAATTTAAGAACTATATAATGTGTATATGTGTTAAAAATGTAAAATGTCTACCAGAATTGCTAAAATTTTTTTGACAATTTAAATCTAAATTCAAATTTGAACTCTTTTGAATAATATAGCACCTGCTTTCCAACACTGGTGTTTAGGTAGTTATTTTCCTATTTTACAATTGAGGAAATAAAGCAAAAAGATGTCAAGTGTGATGGTCCCAGGGTTATGTAGTTGGAAAAGTGTTGCATGTCAGATATGAACTCAAGATTTCCTGACTCCCCAGGTCCAGTGATCTCTCTATTGTGCCCTGAAGTCCTTCTACAATATCTATCAAACATCTATAAAAACATTGTGCTTAAGGTCTTAAGAATTAATGAACAGTTGTAAGCAATGTCTCAGTCTGTGATAACAGTTCAATTTCAGTTCATATTAGAAGTGACTGGGAAATTTTGAGTTCTGTGTTTATAGTATGTACAGGTGGCACAGTAGAAAGAGTGCCTGGTCTAGATTCAGGAAGACTCATCCTCTTAAGTTCAAATCTGATCTCAGATACTTTGTGACCCTGGGCAAGTCACCTTAACTCTGTTTACCTCAGTTTCCTCATCTTGAAAATGAGCGAGAGAGAAGAAAATGGCAAGCCATTCTATTATCTTTGCCAAGAAAATCCCAAATGGGATTACATACGAGTCAGACACAACTGAAAAACATTTGTAGTATGGGAATTTGTCATTTCTTGGTCCATTAAAAGATAGGAGGAAAAAAGATAGAAAGGGAAGGGGATTGGAGGCGGAATAAGCATTTATTAAGTGCCTACTCTACACCAGGCACTATACTTAGAATTTTGCAAAGATTCTCTCAATTCAATCCTTAACAATAATCCTGTGAAGTAAGTAGAAAGTTTCTGATACAAAATTCTAACCTGAAGATGATGTCTTGGTAGGTATTCAGTAGGGGCATTTTTTTTTGCATCCTGCAGGGATGGGTTGCTCTCTCTCTCATTTCCTTGCATAAGCTACATTTATCAAGTCACACTATAGTAGTTTCTGGTGACAAAAACAAAATGTCCTGAATTGCCATCAGAAACCTTTCCACTTCTGCATGCAAAAATTCCACATTTTAGGTTCCTTTGTCTACGTATTATGGACAGAATTCAATCAATGATCACCCATCAGGGGCCTTTTGATTCCAGTTTTGGATCTTAGTTGTTCCATATGCTCCATTTGGGGGAAATATGTTGAAGTTACATTAGACAAATAGGATAAACCTTCAGTGTTGCTCAGTAAAATGATGTCTGCTTTTTCCAACTCGTTTCTGTAGGTTTCTTATATGATTGTGATATTTTCTAAGAATGCCTGAGTCCTCTTCCTTTTTGTTATGTAAGTGTTATACTACCTAAAGTCATCATAGGGTAATTGGCCTCATATTTTGTTAATCTACTTCAGTTTTTTGTTAGGGCACTTTACAAATCTGTTAAAGGTGATTTTATAATTCAGAAAGTTTGTACTGAATATTATTAAATAATTTCTAATGGTTTTGATTGTCTTCTTCCCATTTAGCTTTTATTTCAGAATGTCAGTAAATCACTGATGCATTGACTAACAACAGCAACCACAAAACAAAGTGATCTTGGATTATTCCTACCTACCTTCTAGTCAGTTATGTGACTGTAAAGAAGTAGCCTACTGTAGAACATTATTTATGAAAGGCTGTCTGTTTTCTTCTCATCTAAAGATGCCCTAGACATGTGTGTAGATATTTCTCATCTTTTATAGATATTGGAAAAACAGGGTCTATAGGTTAATACTCATTGATAACTTCTCAAGTATCATTTTCCTCCCAGGAGCAATATCCATGATTCTTTCCAAGCCTATGATATGATCTTTCATGTATCTTTAGTCTCAATTCTTCAATATCCTCAAAATTGTGTCATAGTTCTATATTAAGTCTGGTATGGCTCTTCTCTTATATTTACTGCAGTGTCTGGTTCTTCAAGAAGTACGTCAGTCACAGTGGTATTAGAAACTAGTTGTAGCATCTCCACTGTCATTGATGGAGAAAAGTCCTTGTCTTGAACCTTTCCCATTTAATCCATCCTCTCATACATCTGCCATAGTAATTATTCTTGTGGCAGCCAGGTTGTATAGCAGATAGCATGCTGGACATGGAAAAGAGAGGACTTATGTTCAAATCTGATCTCTGACATTTACTAGTTTGATGAGACTGGGCAAGGCACTTAAATGATATCTGTCTGCCTCATTTTCTTCATCTATGAAAGATAGAATATACCTCCATTTATTGTTATGAGGAAAAAAAGAGATTCTATTTTTAAGATGTTTTCAAACCTTAAATTTCAATGTGTTAACTAGTATAGGTTTTTTATTAAGTTCAAGTATGATCATGCCACCTATATATTCAATGAACTTCTCTTGATGATTATTAGAAGTAAATATAAATCCAGAGCATTGGTTTCATTTTTAACTCATTTTATTTTTGGGAGGATGAGAAGGAAAGATAAATGTTTATAAAAATAAAATATTTTATCACATATGATTTAGTTACTCCAATAATAAATGTACTCATTTGGCAGTCATTGAGAATGTTAGATATTAGAGTACCCAAACATAAGTTAATATTTATAGATAGTACTTTCCATCTTCTTTTGGCCGCTTTGTCATTGTACTGAAAACTGAGGGATATTTTGTATTTTCCTTTGTTTCATGTTTGGCATCGTGGAAGAATCCATTACCTAGTGGTCAGTAAAATAATGAACTTCTCACCCACTTAATTATTAGGCAACTCTTGAAAGCTATTTGTCACTAGGTCTTTGCTCAAAGCCTATCCAATAATGATAGAATCTATGAGTATTTCTACCCTATTTGCAAGGCCTATTAAAATCAAGAGTCACCTCTATATCATTAAGAAGAATAAGACTGGGGCTTTTGTGGAATTTGATTTAAGAACTTGTCCAAGTCCTAGAAAAAAGAAAGGCTGTTCTTGCTTTTAAAATATCTGTACAGTATTGCAAATCTGTTGCATTTTGAGTTTACTTTGGCAACTAAGAAGCAATGGAACAAAATGTTCCATTCAAAGTATTGTACCAATTTTATGATATCCAGTCATTTACACATGGCTTTATGTTTCATTACCAACTGAGAAAGTCCTTTGTACTAAAAACGAAAGGCTACATTATTATTACTATTATTATTTTAAATGCCTGAAGTAACTGGGGCACCAATAAGCATGGGTTTTTTGTAAGGGAGCATAAAAGATAGCTACAGTGAAATCAGCCTCACATATATGTTTTCAAAAGCAACCTTTTTTGTTTAAATGGCTTTGAGTCTGTTGAAAATAGAATTACTGATTGTCCTGCTTACAAATGTATTTCCCTTCATGACATTTCCTTTTAATTTTATTCCAAATGTTTAAATGATGTTCTGAATAGAGTCAGTCTTGAAAGAGAGATTATAGGTGGTTTTGAAAGCTATCACTCAAGCCTATTGAAAACACAAGATAACCAATGAAGGATGAACCCCCAGAATAATTAATTTTCTTTTGAACAAGAAACAACTGAGTTATACCCAACTGAAGTCTTAACCAAGACTGTATTTCGACTAGTGCTTTTAAATGGTGCATTTAAGAATGAAGTTGCCAATTAAATCATCATGTATTCCAGGCAAAATTCAATGTGTTCTATCAAGTTAGACCACATCCATAACTGCAGTTAACAACCATGAAAAAGAATACTTATTGCAGAAGCAAAAGTAGTGATTTTTTTTTTGGCTAAGTTAAGAAACAAAAAGTACCTGGGACAAATGGCAACAAGTATTGGGAAAACTAATGAGATATGAGGGCGAAGGGGAATGGAGGGAGGATAAAAGAGAGCAGAAGGCACCTATTCAGTGAAAAGGTCATCTAAGGTGGGGTCTTTGAATTGGGGAAGAAATACATACCACTTGGTACCTTCCTATTTTAATCACTATTCTTTCTAACAGGTTGCTAATCTCTAAAGTTTCTAAGCTGCTGAAGGACTCCAAGTATTCACTGTAATCTCAAAATTTTGCAATCTAGGAAAAAGCTCCATCCCCCTTTCCTTAAGTTACATTTCAAAATCCTGGTCACAAGAAGATTGGGGAGGGGAGATGTTTAGCTAGAGTTACACAAATTCATTATCAGCAGTAGAAAAAAAACTTTTTAAGTGATGTTAAGAAGACAATAGTATTGAGAGAGAATAATTTTTTTAATTCTATGAAAGTATATTGCTATTATTACTACTGTCTTCAGGGAATGCTTTTTCTTAGTTTTCATCTTCTGTATATCAGCTGTGTTACAGAATTTTGTAAAAGATTACTCATTTTATAGAACATCATTTTCTTGAGCAGAGAGAGAGAGAGAGAGAGAGAGAGAGAGAGAGAGAGAGAGAGAGAGAGAGAGAGAGAGAGGTTACCTAAAATTCAACATATTTTCAAGAACTTTGGGATACACCCATACAACATAGTGAATAAACATGATCTAGTGAAAGAGGTCATACTAAATTTTTAGAGGAAAATGACATTTTGATTGTGAAAAGTTCTGAATCTACTACTTTAGCCCTTAGCTCTCTTCTAAGCTTTAATGACTGATATTTCTAATAATATTGTAAACTGCTTGAAAAGAGGGATTTTATTTATCTTTATAGTTTCTTTAATACCTAACATAGTGTCCTGCACAGTATTAATCATTTTGCCTTTGCTTAATAAATATGTATTGCCTTAGATTTCATTAAATGTCCTACTGTGTGGGAAGCCGTTCGATATATTAAAGCCTTTGGAGAAATAGGATCAAATTTAGGGCCTGTTATCTGGATTCCCTACGTGACCAATCCAGACTGAGGAGGTCTTTGTGTTTGGTTCTGGTCACCTGAGCCCCGAAAAGCTCTGGTACCAGCAGGTAGGTTAATCCAAAATCAACTTGATCCCTCCAAGAGGCTATTAGGAGTCATTTAGAGAAACAGAGTCTGTAACAGATATTTTATCTGGATCCCATTACAAAATCATCGGCAAGTAAAACTGTGCGTATGATTTTTCTGCACTGCATGTCAGGACAGACAGAATGGGCCATCTAAGATAAAAATCTGAGGCTCCTCTTTTGACTCAGTTTTGATCCCCACCTTTCTTAGAACTCCTATTGGAAAACTTTGAGGTGGCAGACCAGCATCTACTGAGTTAATGATCCCTCTCCTTGATAATTAAGAAGCCTGAACCCTAACAAACATTACTTAAGATAAGTCTGCATACTTAGATAAGTATGGTGCTTTTAGTCTTGACTTTATTTGTCCAGGTGCCTATAATCCTGGAAGACAGAACTCAATAAGTGAGCATCTCCATAAAAATATTTCCTCTCCCAGAATTATCCCTACTAATTGATGGTTGGAATTTGGCCATTGTTTTGGTACTTATACCTTTACTCTTTAGACTTTAATGGGTTATATATGATCTGTTACCCCTTCATAGCTGTGTTCTTTGTTTGAAACCAATATATAATAAACTCCCAAGCCCACAGAATTTGGGACAGCATGGGCTAACCACTAGTCTAGTTGTTCTCATTTTCTTTCTCCTGCCTTAACCATCCTATGCCACCATGCTGCTCAGGACCCCAAAAAATCATATAGAGGCATGGCCCCCTATACTACTGTCACTGCAGACTCAACATGTTTAAAGCCAAACTTATTGATCTCCTATCTATCCTTTTTCAGAGAATGTAAACACCATTCTCCCACTAATTCAGGTTCAAAATTTGGATCATCTTTTATTTCTTCTACTACTTTATCTCCAGCACTTAATTATTTGTCATGTTCTACCAATTATCCCTTCTAAAAGTTTTTTGCTTCCATCTCATCTTTCCTACTCCCACTGCCAACATCCTATTTCTTGGTCTTACTGGCCAAGGCCAAAATTATCATGATAATTTCTTAACTGCTCTCATTCTTTCCACTTTTCCCCTTTATATTGTCTGTGTTACACAGTTTTCAGATTCATTTTCCTAAAACCACTTCATTCTTTTATAACAAAATAAATCCCATTCAATATTCAATTCTCTGAAGAATAATATCCAACTATAGCTTTTGCATTTAAACCTTCCACAGTCTGAGTCAAAGTTGCCTATTCAATTTAATCTCACACCAGCTTCCTACATGTTCCTACTACTTCTGTCAAATTACAAACAACAATAAAACATTTATTTTCTCAAGTCTGTGCTTATGATCTTTATCCCAATAGTTTTAACATCCCTTTACTTTCTAACAATTAAAATATTATTCATCCCTCAAATAATAAACTCAAAAATGACCACTTGTCTAATATATTATCTTTCTATGAGCTCAGCTTCATCAGACTCCACATTTGAATTTATTCACTATATATATATCACAATTTGCAATGTTAATTGGCTCAACAAAAATACTATAGAGTCATAAATTTGTGGACATAGAAGACTCATACAATAATTGACTAAAGACTGAAAGGTGATCTCGTCCAACTTCCCACTTTTAAAGATGAGCAAAATGAGTCTAAGATTAAGTGACTTGTCTTAGCATGAATAAATAAATGGCAGAGCCAATATTTTAACTCCAGAACCAACAGTTCTTTCCACTGTACCATGTTAAGAGTAAAAATCATTAAAATAAATTACTGTCACTAGAGTCTAGTGACTAGACTATGGTTTTAAATGTCAAAAATGATGATAATATTGTATCAGATTTTTAACAACTATATAATAGAGTAATAAGACTTGGTTATGATTTGTACTAATGTACATTATGAAATGGCATTGGATGCTAAATTACTAAGTAGAATATATCTATATTTTTGTCATATATTTATGCTTTATCTTTACAGAGAAGTGATAAGCTCCTGAAAGCAAAGGCTCTCCCTCATTCTCTTTGTAGATACTAATAATGGAACAAAAAATGAAACTAGTTTGCTTGAGTCCCACCATGTTCTTCAGGAGATTCTCATAGTAAATCAACTCTACTACTAGCATAGAAACATGGGACAATTATAAATGATGATACTAATATTTATTTTTTAAAATATTAAGGTTCACAAAGTGTTTTACATATCTTTCAATGATCTTTTGTGCTATTATCATCCAGCCATTTCCATCGAAGTTTTCATTAGCCTTATTTCCTATATTTTCAAATTGATTAGTGTAGTAGCCCTTACCTTTGGTTATTACAATAGTTTCTAAGCAGGAAAAATAACATAGAAATGCTTGCTGAATAGCATGGAAAACAAAAATTAGGATTTGAAAGACAGGTTAAGTTTAATAAAAAATACCAGGACTTGGCATATTAGATTATATGTCTGCTCCTAAAAGAAAATGGAACCTTTAATGCTTGTCTCAAAAATGTTCTCTGTTATATATGTTGAAATTATGCAAAATTGTTTGACAAAGGTGGTCATCAGATGACTTTGTTCAATGATTGGCTAAAATGAGATATATCTTTAGCTAACTTTTACCAGTGTCATTTAGAATATCCCAAGCAAACTCCAAATACAAAGAATCTCAATGGATGGCAATGGAGGCTCCCAACTGTGGAGAACAATGCACACTAATTGAATAAGGTCCAGTACATTTCAAAGCCTCCAAAACAAAAGCCAAAACCATTTGATATAAATAAATTTCACCATTTCAACCACACTACAAAAGATCTATGACTTCATCTATCTATATATCTAGATATTTCTCTTCCATGACCTATATCTCAACCCATTCATGTTTTTCTTCCTAATTGACTTAATTATGCCATCCTATAAGTCTGAGGAAAAGAAAATTCCAAACTGTAAAAGATAGTGCACGTTTTCCAGGATATTTTGAATAGGTAATACAGCAGATCTGTGCTTAGAACTGAGGAGCAGAGCAAGTTAAGCCTAATTTGGGAGAGCAAATCATGTTCTAAATTTATGTTATCATAAAAATCCATCTTTTGAACCAGTCCTTTTTACATTATAGTGGAAGTCATGGAACAATATATTCATGGAAGAAACCAATCTTTTTGTTGAATCAAAAGGCACTGGCAAGATGTATGGTGGATGTAAGTACACCTTTATTTTTTTCTTTTTCTTTTCTTTTTTTTTAACTGACAATTATTTAATTAATTTATTTTGAATATTTTCCATGGTTACAGGATTCATGTTCTTTCTCTTCCCTCCTTATACCCCCGCTCCCATAGCCAATGAGCAATTCCACTGGGTTTTAC
Organism: Gracilinanus agilis; assembly: GCF_016433145.1. NCBI lineage: Eukaryota > Metazoa > Chordata > Mammalia > Didelphimorphia > Didelphidae > Gracilinanus > Gracilinanus agilis. Next base: position 606,116,643 of record NC_058132.1, on the reverse strand, counting down.
ATGTGTCATTGGTCAAGACCTATTTCCATATTATTGATAATTGCACTAGAGTGATCATTTACAGTCTATATCCCCAATCATATCCCCATCAACCTATGTGTTCAAGCAGTTGTTTTTCTTCTGTGTTTCTAAGTAGACCTTTACAATAGGTTGAATGCAAAAATATTTTTAAATCGTTATCAAAACTATATATGTAAATTGAACAAGGAGGCAGATTGGCCAATATTATTATTGTTATATATTCATATTTATGAACAGATGGACAACATAAAGGCTATAGAAATACATATGAAATATTCAATAAGAACCCAGAGAAAGGCTTTCTCAAAGTTGGGTCAATCCTCAATAAATTTTTTTAAATCAAACTATATAAGAAATAGAGGGAAATAGAGGGATATTATTAGGCATCATGAAGCCACAGCTCCATCAAAGTATTTCTAAGAAGGTCCCAAAATACATCGTTCTTAGTCTATTTCAAATTATTACTAATAGTATCTATCTGAATGTTTACTAGCCTAAATATAACACAATTGTTGTATTTTGTATTATTGTTGTCTTAGTATCTTGAATGCTGTTGTGAGGAAGAGTAGTTAATTGATTAAGTATTAAGGTTGACCTAGCAGGAAGCCTGGTGCATTCTAGGATGGAATGAAGGGGCAGGAAGTATGTGTGTCCAGAGAGAGAGACTCCATTAGTGGTGGGTAAACTGTTGCCAGCCCAGGGAGATCTCAGACCCTGTTTCCTGATTTCCTTGGGATCCTGAGTGGAGGTGGATTTCCAGCAAGAGGAGAAGACCTACAGAGCAGAACCAAGCAGAGGAGGAGTTTGAGACCTGGTGGACAGCACCTCAAGTTCACTCACTCTACTTGGTATCTTGAACCACCTAGGATTTTGGCTTCCTGTGAACCTCTTTGGAAAACTGTGAGAACCCTCAAAGCCACCCCTCTGATCCATAGCTGTGCTGTTCAAGTCTGGCTGGTACCAGGCTTGAATTAGCTTCCCAGAGACTGCTCCTTGGGCCCTGCCTGCTTAGATCACTAGATTAGAGTAGGGAAATCCTCCCCTTGCCCCCTGTGAGTTTGTCTTTTAGGGTTTAAGTATAGAAATCCCTTTCCCACCTCTATTTTAGTTAAATATAATTAAACTTGTTAAAACTTTCACCTGCCTGTTGGTGTTCAAAGTCTCTGGCCCAGTGGTGGCAGTTGGTCTATAGTCCCTTTGTAAGTTAGGAGCAGCTTAGCTGTTCTGGTCTCCCTGTCCTGGTCCTGTCTCTCCTAAACCCCAGTGTGTGTACCCACAATCATTTAGATGGATTATAACATCCCTGGTGTCTCCATTATTTATTATCTTTTCTACAATACAAAGCAGAGATTGTATCATCATTGAGCCTTCCATACTGTTCAGAATACATAAATTTTCACTAGGTCCCATACTTCCTCCCAAGTGGAAGAATGCCCAATGTAATTACAGCACTGCATTAATGAATTTCTCATGTCTGCTGAAGATCTCTAGTCTCTCTTTCTCTAAACACCCTTAGGGAAGTCAACCTAAACTTGGCTGTTACAAAGTAGATCATGCTTAAAGGCAGGAACTATCTCACCTTTGTATTTGTACCCTTCAGCCTGGTATATACATTCTTGTTAAATGATTGAGTCTGGAATAGCTGTGCATTACCTAGTGAAAAGCAGGGAAGTTTTATGTAGCCCTCTATATACAATATATGCTTTTTAGGACTCATATATCAGGATACCATGGGGGAGAGAGAGTGGTACACGATGGATGCAAAATTCTCAAAGTTTTCTATAGAACTGATTTATGGAATAAAATTAGAAGTTCAGATTGACTACCTATCAGCATTTGATGAAGTATAGAATGCTGAACTTGGATTCCAGAAGACCTGGGTTCAAATTCTACCCCATGAAAATCATTAAACTATATGACAGGGAACAAGTCATTTCATTTCTCTGGGTCTCGTTTTTCTCTGTTACAAAAAAAAAAAGTGTTGAACTAGCTAATCTCTAAGTTCCTTTCAGCTATGCTCTCTCATCCTGTGAGCCTTTATTTTCAAACCTCCCACAGTGAATAACAATGCTAGTCCAAGGCAAATTGAATTCCAAGGATTGAAGAACTACCTCTTGTCATGTTATGACAGCAAGCCCTAAGTGGCACTTTTAATGTCTCAAAACAGCTGATTCTAGTTTTAATAACTTCATCTAGCAACTAGGTAGCTATGTGGTCTTTTCAGTCAGTGAGGGGTTGGGAAAATTCCTCAGAGTTCCCCTCCTATGACTGTTCCATGTCCCTAAGCTTGGGCTTTAATTATCCATAACATTATCTTTGCTTGCCTCAAAGATTTTATAAAATTATGAGAGCTTTTGACAGGTAATAATTTCATTATCTTTCAATCTGGTTAGAAAAACAATAAAATATTCCTTTGTTGATCTGACAAAAGAATATTAGAGGAAAGTGTTTGAGAGGGATTTTTAAGAATAGACCAAGGATTTCAATGCTCAATATATATTTTGTAAACATGGCTTCCACTAAATAAGAAATATATTAGCACTGTGAAACAAGTAGAGTTTTTTTCACAATAACTCTCTGTATTTTGAACCAAGGAATCATTATAGCAGATATTAAGGCCATTCTCCATATTATGACCATCATAATATTCCTAAATCTTGGCCAAATGCAGGCCTGTTTGCCATTTATATTCTCAATCCATTGCTACATCGGGTGAGAACTTCTATACTAAGGGTTTCCCCTTTTCAGAGACTGACACTCATTTCCCAGAACACTGCTTAATGTTTCAAATACACTGTTTAGAATGAAAAATGAATAAAGAAATTGGATTTGCCAGAGCTTACCTCCCCAGTTAGAGAAGCAGGGAAGGAGAACAAAGAGAAAACAAGTCGGAATGACCTTGTCCTGCTGGCAGGTTGACACTGAAGACCAAAGACTTAGGGAAAATACCTCTGAGCTCAGTTCTCTAGAAAAGCAGAGCGATTTCATTGTTCCAATAGTGAGAGGAAACTGGGGTCTGGGCAAGGAGTCTAGGGAGAAAGGAGTGCTCACCACAACTCATGGCTCCCTTATCTATTGCTTTCCAATTTAGCACTCAGGAGAGAATGCTGACAATATCAGATGCTAAATTCATTTTGTGCTTTGGTGGGCATGATTTCTCTTCTAGACAGAGAGGTAGAAATCCCTTGGTAACTAAAGTGAGACAGTCACACTAATTCCACACATGTTATAAAGACAGATTGAAATGCCAAAGGTGATAGAGGCCTCAGGGAACCCCACTGCAGCATCCCTGAGAAGACTAGATGCTGAGATAGCTAAAGGTAGAAGACCACCCCATAAGACTCATAAAATTCAAAGCAAATATATGTGTATATGATAGAATATATACAACTAAAATTATATATAAATTTCAAAATTTATATAATTTATTATATTTACATAATTTAATAAATTATATATTAAAAAACTAAGAAGTTACACATATATGTATGATATTATACATAAAATATATGTATATATGTAAATGGAAAAGAAAGTTCAGTTTTAAAATTCATTGCTGCTTTTAAAAAGGAGTTCCATCCCACTCTGTAGATGAATATACATTTTGACTCCCCCTCCGTCTTCCTGACTCACCCTCATAAAATACTTCTCACCCTGCTCCAAGCATCCTCTGTGCCAAGAAAGCCTGTCCTCTCCTCGCCTCCAAAGAGCAATTAAATCCCATTACCCTTCAGCAGGTCCACTCAGGCACAACGGTCACTGACAGCCTGTGAAATTGTCATCAGGTAACCATCACCTGGGTGGCTCAAAGCTTGTCACCGAGCAGACAGCACAAAAGCACAGTGCCTCCCCATGTCAGCCGGGAAGGTGGGCACCCGAGCTGCCAGGGAACCCTCATTCAGGGAGGTTTTATTTTTTTTTTAATAACAATCCTCAAACCAAGTCTTCTGGGACTTCCAATGGATAGGAAAAGGCCCCTTGCCTCCTCCTCATTTTCCTCTCTGTAGTTAGCAGTGATAGGAGTGAATCAGTAATGTGGAGAACACACCAGAACCCCAGAGGGAGCAAGAGCCTGACTATTATTTACATATCATTAAAGAAAACCCCAGGGCAAACAGCCAAATTGCCACATGGGTCCAGGAAATGTGACAGTCATGCAGAATTGGTGGCAAACCCAAATGTTGGAAACTTTTCTTGTTTCTGAGGAACCATGAAGCAAATTCCTGATCCTCAGTTTCCTCATCTCTAAAACTAGGGATTTGAACTAGATCAGAGGTTTTAACATTCTTTTTTATGCCTTTAGACTCCTTTAGCAGTTATGTGAACCCTCTGAGCCCCTTTGCTGAATAGTGTTTTCAAATGCATAAAATAAATAGACATATAAAGAGAATCCATTATCTTGAAATACAACTATCAAAAAAAGTTCCTTTTTAAATAAAGTTCACTAGATCTATGATCCTAAAGTTTATGGACTGCTTCCAAAAAGGTAAGATTGTGTTGTTCTCTTCATCACAATTGCCCAGAGCAGTAAAAGAGACATTTTGAAGATTTCATTGTCTTAGCTCCATCGATCAATGATTCAGAATTTTTTAAATGGCTTCTACGTGGCAAGCACAGTACTAATTACTGAGAATATAAGAAAAAAGAAAGTGAAAACAGCCTCTGCCTCCAAGGAACTTATATTCTAATAGGACAGAGTCTGTAATTCATTTAATTAAAAATCATTTAATAAAACATTTATTAAGCAAACACAACATAAAATGTACATTTTTTTAAACCCTTGTACTTCAGTGTATTGTATCATAGGTGGAAGATTGGTAAGGGTGGGCAATGGGGGTCAAGTGACTTGCCCAGGGTCACACAGCTGGGAAGTGGCTGAGGCCGGGTTTGAACCCAGGACCTCCCGTCTCTAGGCCTGACTCTCACTCCACTGAGCTACCCAGCTGCCCCCAAAATGTACATTTTTAACCACTGAGGACTATACAAAAATAAATAAGACAGATTTCTGGCCCTCGAGAAACTTATAGACCAGTAGGGAGAGAAAAGACCAAGATGCTAACTTTCATTGTTCCCTCCCCATTTCTCTAATGAATGCCCCAGAATGTAAAGCAGCAGGAGTGAGTGATGAAGTATCTAATAGACCTTTATTTACGATCATTAACATACAGTCCACCAAGAGAGCTCATGAATGAACAAGTCAGCTCTGTGGGCATGTGAAGAAATGATAGGTAGATTCTTCAAATGCCTGTAACTCTTCGCCCTACTTTCCTCCATCCATGATACTTGTCCCTCCTAAGGATATTTGATGGCCCCACAGCAAATGCAGGAAACATGCCCCTTGCTGGAAGGTCCTAGAAATCCTTTCCTTTCCTACTGAAAGTGAATGTGTCTTTCTTTGACCTTTTGGACAAAATTTAGTTGATGTAATTTTGATTTTGATAATAATTTGATAGAATTTTGATTTAATAACTGCTAAGACTTAGTTGCCCTAACGCTCAAACTTTAAAAAAAAAGTTCTTTTCCAGTGGTGATGGCCTATCAATTCAATAATCAACTCATTAAAGATGATAAGAAAAGACTAAATTGAAATACTATCATTATAAAAATATGTATCAGTAATGAGATACTATAAAGATTCACATATTAAAACAAGGAGTTTTTGGGAATAAAGACAACCTGTCTGTCAGTCAAAAAGTGGTAGAATAGTTTGGCCTAAAGTATAAGTGCTGCACAATTACATTAAAGATAGGAACAAGGAGTTCTGCTGAACCTGCGTGAATAAATACAAGTACACCTTGTTTTATATATAGTTTTTTGCTCATCAAAAGTCCCATAAAAATTGAGGGATTTGGAAATTTCAGATTGGTATGAGATTTCTAAAAATTAAAACTAAAGTTTCTCCATCTCAACATCTCATAATTAGTGATATGGAAACATATTTAATTTCATTCAATTACACTATCAGAGAGGACTGATTTCCACTTATCTTTACCTTAGAATTACAACACAGAATAGTAGAAAACATCTCCACTTTTACAGAAAACAAATGGCTAAAAAAGTCATTGCATAAGACTCTAATGGAATACTACTGTACCATAATAAATAATGAGCTGGTTTAATTTTTTAAAAACATAGAAATATTATAAAGAGTGAAACAAACAGAACAAAGGGAACATTATATGCAGGAAAAGAAATATTGTTTGAAGAATGCCTTGTATATGTTCACCTCCAGAGAAAGAACTGATACATAGAAATAAACAAAACATGGTTTTATATCTTCTGTCTTAGAATTGATACAAATATCCGTTCCAAGGCAAAAGAGCAGTAGGGGGTCTAACAATGGGATTTAAGTGACATATGTAGAGTCACATAGATAAGAAGTGTCTGAAGCCAAATTTGAACCCAGGTCCTAACTCCAGACTTGGTTCTCTATCCACTGAGTCACAGATCTTCTCTAATGGAGGTATGGGAAAGAAGGAAAAAGTTACCTCAGAACTGCAATGTAACAAATAAATAAACTTGAAATTAAATTGAAATTAAAATAAAAGAAATAAAATGGGATATAACATCTTTTGAGCCAAAAGACCTGGCTATGGAGCTGGGAGGAGAAAAGCAATTCATGATGTGTCAAAGGAGAGTATCCTGTCCCAGACCATTAATCAGTAGGAAGAATGAAAGATAAATATAGATAAGACAGTAAGGGCTCATATCATCTAGGTCTTCTAGACCTAGAATCAGGAAAGTCTAGAATCAGGAGAACCTGATTTCTTTTCAACATTCATTTTTATTTATTTTGCATTCAAAATTCCCTCCCTTCCCTCAGTCCTCCCTCATCCAACGAGAAGTTTTTTTCTGTATCTATTACTATAATTATATTGTTTGTGGTGTTCTTATTGATGTGATAAATTATGATTATAAGTTTCTTAAATTTGAAACAGTTCTGCATTCCTGGCATAAATCTTCTCCTGGTCATCATGAATGATCTTTTGGATATATTGCTATAATCGCTTTCTTAGTATTTTTTTAATGTTACATCAGTATTCATCAGAGAAATTGGTCTATAGTTTTCTTTCTCCATTTTTGCTTTGGTTTAGGTATCAAAACCATATTTGTGTCATAAAAGAATAAAATAGGAATCTTTATGTTTCAAAAACTTATATAGTATTTAAATGAACTCTTCTTTAAATGTTTGGTAAAATTCACTTGCAAATCCACCTGGTCTTGGGGTTTTTCTTTAGAGATTTCATTTATGGCTTGTTCAATTTCCTTTTTAAAGGCAATTTATATTTGTTGTAAATGTCCTTCCATTTAACTTGTCAGTTTTATTAGCAAATAATTGGGCAACATAGTTCCCAAAAATTGCTTTAATTTCATTTCACTGGTAGTGTATGTACCCTTTTCATTTTTAATAGTAGTAATTTGGTTTTCTTCCTTTTTTAAAAACCAAATTAACTAATGATTTGTCTATTTAAATTGTTTTTCATAAAACCAGTCCCTAATTTGTGAATTCAATGTTTTTTTCTTTCAATTTTATTCATCTCTTCTTTGAGTTTTGGGATTCAGATTTTAGTGTTTAATAGGTTGGGCTTTTTTTTAAATTTGTTCTTTTTCTAATCACATGCATAATTCACAGATCTTCCCTGTTTTTTACTTATCAATGTTTAGAGATATACATTTTCCCCTAATTTCTGTTTTGGCTGCATCTCACAAATTTTGGTATTGCCTCATTGTTATCACTATATTTAATTAAATTATTAATTATCTTGTTCTTTAACCCATTCATTCTTTAAGACTAGATTACTTAGCTTCTAATAAAATTTTTAATCTTTACTTCCAAGGTGTTTTATTGAATGAAACTTTTATTGCAATATGATATAAAAATTTTAACCTTATAATTTCTACTTTTCTATATTTGTGAGTTATTTATATCATAAAATACGACTTTTTTGTAGACATGCCATGTATAGCATAGAAGCAGGTATACTCCTTTCAATTCCCTTTCAGTTTTCTCCAACAAATTATCATACATAAATTTTCTAAAATCTCTTTCTTTAACTTCTATTTTATAGTTGCATTTGACTAAATCTGAGAAAGGTTAAATCAAGGTGCACCCACTAGTATAAATATTTTCTACTGTGACTCATTTAATTTTTCTTTCATAATTTGGATGATAATCTATTTTATATACATTCAATCTGAATACTACTTAATTATCTATGAAACAGTTTAGCAAAATTTAGTTTCCTTGATTATTCAGGGATAACTATTGCATCTATTTTTCATATTGCTTTGCATGCTACCCCTGCCTTTTTTTACTTCAGCTGAAGCATAATAGATTCTCTATTTCCTTATTTTAACTGTGCTTGTTTTTCTGTTTCAAGTGTATTTCTTATAATCAACATATTGTTTCTAGTTTCTAATCCCTTCTGCTATCTACTTCTAAATTATGTGGGAGTTCATCCCATTCACATTCACATTAATGATGACTATGTATCTCCCTCCAAGCTATTTTCTTCTGTTTTTCCTTCTCTTTTTTTTTTAACCCTTTCTGTGCCCTGAGTGTGGACTCCATTAGTGGTGGGCAAAACTGTTGCCAGCCTGGGAGACCTCAGAGCAAAGGACACCCTGCTTCCTGATTTCCCCTGGGATCCTGTGTGGTGTGGCATCTAGCAAAAGGACAAGATCTGTGTGGTGTGGCATCTAGCAAAAGGACAACTGCCGAGAGCTGAGGTTCTACTGGCTGTGGACGGAGCCCTCAGGGCTCATCCACGTCCACCAGCCTCGAGAGTCGTTACCTCCCCGGCTTGCTTTTCTCCTTTACCATAGATGCCTTATTGTGAAAATTAAGCTAAGTCTTTGGGACATGGTTAAAAAAAACTAGCAAGTGAAACATGCAATAAAAAACTGAAATCAACAGAAGAGGCTTATACTATATTCCATGATGGTGATGATCATTTTCACAGATCCTAAGAAAAAACAGAGAACAACTGGATACCTTTATCCATCTTTGATGACAAGGAAAATGGAAAAACTCAGGAGAGCAAGACTGAAACTACAGATTTGTTGAAACTTTTGACGGTTGTAATCCCTTAAAATAGGCCAGATATTGAATCATTTCATTGGGAAAGCCTAGAGGATGCAAATTCTACAGTAGAATCCATGAACATCAACAGAATATCTAAATAACTATACTTACGTTTCTGAAAATATTAAAGAAATTAGAATAGAAAGAAATCACAAGTTGTCTATCCCAATTAGTCCAGAAGAAGTGGAATATAGCACAAGCAAAGCATTCATAGGACCTATTTACAAAAGTCCTGAGGAAAAGAAATGAGATAAAAGAAACCATCACACAAAGTCACTGGTGGACTGGAAAACAAACAAAGCCTTTCTTCTAATAAACTGGATATAGATAATGAGTTATCTCAGTTTTACAAAGAAATTCAGGAGCTTGAGAGTGAAAAAGAAGATTTGGAAGATAATTGCCAGGAATTTAAACCCACTCAGGAACAATTTAGTTTATGTGATCAAGGCTTTTACAATGAAAACTTAAAATCTGATGAAGAAAAGAAAGATACCTGGTTGAGTACTATACAATCACCTCCTGGTGTTGAGCAATATTTTAGTAAGGAGCCAGTTGGTTGGAATACTGAATATGCAATTAAAGGACCAGTAGAACCTACATTTTTAAACAACCCAATTCCTTCCTTTAGGCCTGAATGGCAGTCATTGCAATCCTCTTTAGTTCCTCAAGGCCTTTTTCCTCCTGGATTTAATTATCATTTAAATGTTCAAAGATTTAACCCCTCTCCATCTCCACCACCAAATGTTTTTCATGCTCCAGATGTTAAATTATGTGAAATGTACAATGGATATAATGTAAACAGTCGCTACACAAATTGGAATTGTCCAGCATTTGACCAGACTAACAGATATTCTGATTGTGATGGGAGTAATAGTAGCACACAGGCCTCTAGAAATGGATGCAATGAGCAAGATGGATGAGACAGTAATGGTTTCTGTGAAACAAGAGAAGAATCTTGGGAAGACCCTTCTTTATTCCAGATGGAAAAAACAGACAGGCTTTTACACCAGCAGTTCCATGAGGAAAAGCTAAAGAGGCTACTTATCCTTTTAAGAGGTCTGCCTGGATCAGGGAAAACAATACTGTCTTGTGTTCTTCTTGGTCAGAATCGTGGTGGCATTGTCTTCAGCACTGATGACTACTTTCGGCATCAAAATGGGTACACATATAATGTCAAACAAGTTGGTGATGCTCATGACTGGAACCAGAGCAGAGCAAAGAAAGCTATTGACCAGGAAAGATCTCCAGTAATAATAGATAACACTAATACTCAAGCTTGGGAAATGAAACCATATGTGGAAATGGCTATAGGCAAAGGATATCGAGTGGAGTTCCATGAACCAAAAACGTGGTGGAAATTTGATCCTGAAGAATTAGAAAAGAGGAATAAACATGGAGTGTCTCATGAAAAGATTGCTCAGATGTTGGATCACTATGAATTTAAAATGGCCATCTCTATTGTAATGAATTCAGTGGAACCTCCACATAGAAGGTCTGAGAGGCTTGGAAGACAGAGGTGGGGAGGCTGTCTAGACTCATGGAATCACTTTGATGTTGCAAAATAACTAATATTCAGTTTGCTTTCAACAAAAACGAGCTTGTGGCTTACCTTTTAAAAAACAAATTGAGACTTTCTGGAGGTTTTTAAATAGGTTCAACTCTAATAAAAAAAAAAAGAGAACCATCATTACCTCACAGAGTTTGTTCCCAGAAAACTGTTTAAAATTTTTAAATGTAAATAAAAAATAGTATATAAAACTGTATATTATTTTAAAATAATTTTTATTGTACTAATTTTGGTTTAAGTAAAACATCTGAATAGTGTAATGTGAAAAAAAAGATCAACTGCCATTGTTGTGGAAATCCAGTAAACTCTGGTCTCTTCACTCTGGTCCTGTCTCTCATAAACCCTAGAGTGTGTTCCCACAAACCACTTAGTTTATTGTAATATCCCTGGTGACCCCATTACCTTACTTATATTTTCCTACATTAGGGAATGGTAGGAAAGGGAGCCCAAGGATATAAAAATCACATTGTTTATAAACTGTCTACAAACATTAATTTTATTGTTTATACTTTTAATATGAGATCTTCTTCCAGCACTAAATATTATTTACCTCAAAGAAGTTAAGACACATCAAAATTTTATTCTCATTCAAAATTAATTAAAACCAAAATATATTAATAAATTCTAGTTAAGATGAAAGATAATCCACAGGTTTTCATAGGAAAGGAGAATGAAATACTTCACAGAATCACATACCTTTTTATAGTTGGAAGGCACCTTAGTGGTCATCTAGTCCAACCTATACCTGAAAGGAATTTCTATTAAGATATAACTGAAAGACTTCCCAGCTGTGTGACCCTGGGCAAGTCACTTAAGCTGCATTACCTAGTCCTTACCACTATTCTGCCTTGGAGCCAATACACAGTATTGACTCTAAGATGGAAGGTAAGGTTTTAAAAAAGAGATATAACTGAAAAGTCATCCAACCTCAGTTCAAAGATGCTAAAAAGTGGGTACCTACCATGTCTTGAGACAGTAAAAAGTCACATTTGATAGCTCTCATTGTTAGGAAGTTTTTTCCTGACATCAACCCTAAATTTTCTTCTTTGAAATCTTCCAAACTTTATTCTTCGTTCTGCCCTCTGGAAGAAGACAATTCTACTCCTTCTATATGAAATCTTATTCTTTTCTTCTTAAGGGTAAATAAACATGTCCAGTTCTTTTAAATGATCTTCAGCTCACCTACCTTCTCAAGACCCTTAACCTTCTTAGTAGTCTTCTGGACATTCTCACATCCTTCTTAAACTGTAGAGCCCAGAACTGAATGCAAGTGAGGTTTGAACAGAGTAAAGTATAGGGAATCTACTCATTTCTTCTTTCAGGAAGCTTTACCTCCTTTAATGAAGTCCAAGTTTTCATCATATTTCGGGGGCTGTCATATTACCTTACTAATCCATATTAAGCTAAAAATTTCAGAACTTTTCATAACAATATCCATAAAATTTTGCCTCTTCTGTCATATATTTGTTAATCTGGGTTTCTGCATGCAATTAGAGGAGTTTATATTTATCCATCTTTGCTTTCAATATATTCGATTAAGGTCAGTGGTCTTTCAGGACCTTTTTTGATCCTTATTCTGTGATCCAGTGTGGCAGCTGTCGCTCACAGCTTTTTGCCATTGAAAATTTAATGAACGTGACATCTATGTCTTTATCCAAGTCATTGATGAAAATGTATAATAGCAGAAATCCCTAGGGTATTCCATTGGGATATTCTACCATGTTGACATTGAAGTATAAACAACTAGTCTTTGAACTTAATTACACAACAAGTTCTAAATACATCTAATTGAATTATTATCTCCACAAGAATTTTGTGAAACATTTCATCAATATATTTACTAAAATTTATAGCCATAAAATTTTCCTCATCTTTTTAATTATCCTGTGAAGAAATGAAATAAAATTATTCTGATATGATCTGTTCTCAGTGGAGCTCTGCTGCATCCTTTTGTTTCCATTTCTAGATGTTCACCAATAATGTCTCTGATACCTTCTAGAATTAACATAGGAATTGAAATAAAGTTCATGAATCCATAGCTGGAAATTTCTTTTTTTCTTTCATTTTTTGCAAATTTAAACAACATTTGCCATCCTTTAAGAGGTCTTGTGATCTCTCCTGTTTTCCATGATTTTTAAGATATCAGTGACAGAGCTTGGAAATCACAACTGTGAACACTTTCAGTATCAAGGGATAAATGTATTTTTGGACTAAGTGTCCTAAACTCATCAAGGGTATCCAGGTGCTCTCTTACTAGATTCTTATTTATCTTGGGTAACAACTCCCTACTAGTCATTTTTGTACCATCATTTTCCATGCAAAGGTCATTCTTCTTGGCTGAGAAAACAAGCAAAATATGGATCAAACAGTTCTGGCTTATAATTAATTTTAGTTATTATCACCCACTCCCTCAGCCCCATTCACACTCAAAGATGCTTCTGTGATCTTATTTTCTCTCAATATTAAAAGTATTTGTTGTCAATTTTAGCTCATTCTGAGATTTATCAATCCTGACACCATTTATATATGGCATGGCATTGTTTCATATTCATCTTCTGTTATCAGCCTTTGTCTCCATCTTTGGCTTTTTTTTTTTTGTATATCAAAGTTGGCCAAGTTGGTTCCCTCCAAATCCACCTTTTCAGACAATGAGTGAATGTCCTTGTCTACTCAATGGGGAAAAAAAGACATTTCATTCATGATACCTACAATTATTTCTTTTTATAGTGTTTGTGTTGATATAAACACAAAGACCACCATGAAAATGGTAGAAGTTTATATTAATTGAGAAATTTCCAGGGATGACTTGACAAGATGTTAAAAAAAGAAGTGCTTATACCCTAAATCAAAGACTTCAAAGTGAAGGTAAACCTAAAAGAAAATCATATTTTTAAATATGGTTCCAAATAAAGAAATAAGAGCTGTCAAACTCTTGAAGACCATTTGAAAGCCTCATATGCCTATGTATCATGAATACTTTTTAAAGTGTCAAGAGTCACTGGATATAGAGAGCTCTAAATATCACACATAATACAATTGATTTCAGAACACACTGGTATTGATAGGTTAATGATATTGGACTCATTTTTATTTGGTTAGCTATGTACAGTTAAACCAGTGTTTCCCAGACTTTTTTGGCCTACCGCCCCCTTTCCAGAAAAAAATATTACTTAGAGCCCCTGGAAATTGTTTTTTTTTTTATTTTCATAGCAATTAATAGGAAAGATAAATGCACCTGAGGCCATCACTGCCTCCCTAGATCACTGCAGCACCCATCAGGGGGGTGGTGGCACCCACTTTGGGAATCACCGAGTTAAACCATCAATCAATTAGACAAAAGATCAAAATTAAGATGAAATTATAAACCAGGCATGGTGGTACATAACTGTAATCTCTGCTTCCATGAAGGCTGAGTCTGGAGAGTTTCTTGAACTTAAAAGTTGTGACTGTCAGTTGGCTTGGTTGATTAGGCATTCTCACTAAGTCTAGCATTACTATGTTTAGACCCTAGAAGTGGGTGCCTAAGGAAAAATGAGACACCTCAAGTCAGATAATAGAACTAGTCAGTAATGGGATCAGGTCTATGAGGAACCCCTGAACTTTGAGCTTGAGTAAGTTAGGGAAACTTTCTTTAAATATGATACACAGAGACACACACATGCATACATATATTTTGGGAAATATTATACACATATATAATAGATTCAAATCAATTCATTTAAATTTTTTACTCCATAAAATAAATTATTTGCTAAGTCCTTACTGTGTACAAAGCACTGTCTTAGGTACTGAAGATACAAATTGAAAAACAAGACAAACTGGTTTATTCATTCTTTCACAATGTCTAGCACTTTCTAATTATCTCCTTTTAGTTATCAAAATATCCAGATGAGAAATGTCTGACTATTCTCTAAATGAATAAAGACCATACCCGGTTGTTGCCATTTCTTAGGCAAGATTAATAGAGAGAGTGTTAAGAGAATCATCACAATGCAGAGAATAAACATTTAAAACATTTCAGCCAGAAAATACTTGAACTTCTAGCCAATTGGAGGTACATACCACAAAGAGCATGGTGGGTTACAGTGCAACCTCTTTGCCAAGCAATACAGAGGAGGATGTTTAGAAGATTATGAGCAGAATCACTTTGCAGAACTCTGAGAATCAAAGGAGGGCAAGTGAACATGCAGAAATCCTGGCATGAAACCTACCTAAGCTAGATTATCCCTAAAGCAGTTATAAATGGAACTGGAAGGAAGATAATAAACACATACAAAATTGAAAGGATTTGCCTGCAATTTTATATCCATCATTGTAGATTGTAACCATTACAGTTGGACTTTTCTCTTTCAGTTATCACAATGTGTTACATGAGGAAGTAGAAAAGGCAATTAAGAACATGGAGGAATGACAGTTTGCTGACCCTAACAAGATATTTTGAGTGAAGCACTTTGGAAAATTTAATATCCTCTATAAAAGTAAATTAGCATTTTTGTTGCTAAACAACTAGTTGGGGTCTAGTGAAAAGACCTTAAATCTGGTCTCAGAAACTTTCTAGATACGTAACTCTGGGCAAATTACTTAAACTCTTTATGCCTCATTTTCCTAATCTGTAAAAGGAGGATGATAACAGCACCAATCTCACAGAGCTTTTGTGAAGATCAAAGATAATATTTATAAAGCACTTGAAAATTTCTGGCACAAAATAGGCATTATACAAGTGCTTATTTCCTTCCCTTCCCTTCCCCACCTCCACTCCTTTGTAATACTTAGATTGATGAACTCACAGATATACTTTTTTCAGTAATGGGGATTATAACCCATTTAGGCTTTCTCATTCTGTGGGATTCATGTCCTTTCTTGCCTTCTTATCCAATGTGCAGAAGACCCTTCTTCTAGTTCTGTTATACTTTATTCTCATTCTATAACTTTTATATAAATATATATGTGTGTATATATATATATATATATATATATAACCGATTCCTTATTTATTCCTCAATAGGATAACCATCTTTTATTCCACTTGTTGTATAAAAGTGATTTATTGCATCATATTATTGAAATCTAAAGTATGGAAGCTGATTGTAAAGCTGTACCACTGAGTGACCAGTGATGCCCTATTGAGTTTGAGTTGCCTACAAGAAAATTCATTTGGATAAATCAAATGGGCAATTGGTGATTCAGGACTAGATCTCAGGGGAGAGATTAGGGTTGTATATGTGTGTGTGTGTATATACATATCTATATCTATATCTATATCTATATATATATGAGTCATCTTTATTCATAAACCATGGATGCTGATGAAATCAAGTGAGAGGGGGAAAAAAAGAAGAAGCTCTCAGCTTAAGGTACATGTATATTATGAGGTATGGCACTGATGATGATTCAGGATAATCCTGAGCAACAGTCCTAAAATAGAATTATAACCAAGAGAGGTCAATGTCACAAAAAAGGAAAATGTAAAATTTAAGAAATACCTTTTTGGGAGGCAGCTGGGTAGCTCAGTGGATTGAGAGCCAGGCCTAGAGATGGGAGGTCCTAGGTTCAAATCCGGCCTCAGACACTTCCCAGCTGTGTGACCCTGGGCAAGTCACTTGACCCCCATTGCCTACCCTTACCACTCTTCCACCTATAAGTCAATACACAGAAGTTAAGGGTTTAAAATAAAAAAAAAAACTAAAAAAAAAAGAAATACCTTTTTTTCTTAAAACTTTTTCATCAATTTCATTTTATTCGGAACTTTAATGTGCCTGAAAATCTTAAATTGAGGAGCTATTCTACACATTTGTAATCATCTTTATTTGTAGTCATTCTTGCTTGCATTTTCTAAATATAGAATAAGACCCCTGAAAGCAAGGAAATTTTAATTTTTGTCTGTATTTCCATCACACAGCCATGGGCCTAGAACAAAATAACAATTTAAATAAATGTTTGTGGACTGAATTAACTTAAGAATCTGAGTTCATTTATGATTTCACTGTTGCAGAAAGAAGAAAAGTGGGATCTGTCTACAGGAGAACAATCTGAACATATAAATGAATTGATATAGAGTGAAGAAAATAAAACAATCAATAAGTGAGTATTCATTATAGGCATTGAGCATTGAATTACAAGCACATAAAAAATGAAATAATAATTTGAGCATTTTCCATTAATTCTACCAGCTTCTCGACTTATTCTCCATACCATAGTCATGCCAATGATCAATGAGTATAAATTTGGGCAATATTTTGTGTCAAATAGATTTCTAGCTTTTCATTTATAAGTTGCAGGATTTGAGAAAGGTTTCCTCCTCTATTTGTGCATTGGAAGGAATGAGTGGATTTCAAATGTGTGACAAGGTTTTCCATATAGCCAAAGAGAATATATTCTTATAGGAAAGATAGCATATACATGAAGCATAAAGTAAATTTTAAGAAATATATACACAGCAGTAAAATCCAAAGGAGTTTGGGAAGTCACTAGTAGTTTGGGGAATCAAGAAAGACATGCTCAATGAAATAGTTTAGATATACAATATACAGGGATAAATGACCTTGGCAATCTAGTGCTTGGTAAACCCAAAGACCTCTGTTTGGGGAATAAAAACTTACTATTTGACAAAAACTCCTGGGAAAACTGGAATATAATATGACAGAAACTAGGTACGGACCATTATTTCACACCCTATACCAAGATAGTCAAAATGACACCTGAAGTACATCTTAATGGAAGAGAGAAATTCAATGAGGAGGGATTTCATTCCAGGAATGGGGATGGCCAATACAAGTCAAAGGGCAAAGAGAAAGAGTGTCATGTGTAAGGAGTAGGAAGAAAGCCAGTTTGATCATATCTATCCCATAGTACAAGAACAAGTAATGTACAAGACTAGAAAGATAGTTTGAAGCCAGAAAAGAACAGCAAAATAAGAAGAAACTGAATGCTTGTATCTAAAGCAGAATTTTTGTTAAATTATTCCTTTCCCTTCATAAAAAGACCCAAGGAATGAAGGAAGGCATCATAGCACATAATGTCAGACAGATACACTAAATGAGTTTGTTGGTTTTGATAGACTGCCTTTTTCTCATCTTTCTTATTAAATCTATTACTAGGGAGGCTAAGTAAGAGATAAGGGAGGAATGCATTCAGAAATTAATGAGATATAACAACAAAAGGCATCAAAGGAAATAAAAATTTTTAAATAAAAATTCAACTTCATTCTACCACCACTTTTATCTAGTCCATTCTTTTAAAATAAAATAAGGACTTTTGAGATTCAAATTCTACTAGTGTTTCTTATTCTACCAAGAATATCTATGAGATAAAAGTTTTCTCCTTGAATTAAAACTTCTGGCTTACTTGCATATTTCAATACTTTGCACATTTAATATAAATATCTGAAAAAACATAGCCCTCCTCTTGACTTGGATTCATTAATTACTACTTCTTGTTTTATACCTGTTATTTTCTATGGTATCAGAAGATGGAGAAAGTGTAACAATTTTCTAGTTTCCCCTTCAATTTTCCATTTAAAACCCAATGAATTAACTAAAGAAAATTTGTTTTTGCCAGGTACATTCAGATTTACTTCATGCCTAATCAAACCCACCAGATCCTTTTTATTCCATAGTCAGGTAATCCAAATTCCATCATCAGAGTCATATTTTTAGTCAGCTATTAACTTCCCAAACCTACTCTTCTTAATTCCTTACATTTAATTGGATTTAATAAACAAAGCATCATCTGTACCAGCATGGCACAATACCAACAGCACTAGCTTTAGAATCAGGGTACCTAAGTTAACATCCTGCTCCTTCCAATTTCTACTTGGATGACCTTGCACAAATCACTCAACATCCAAGCACTTCAGTTTCCTTATCTGAAAAATTAGAGGCATATAGGTTGGATGGCATTTAACATCCCTTAGGGCTCTAAATCTGTGTTCCTATGACACTTGAGATCTTTAGGATTTTGCCCAAGGCTTATTAATCTTTACTGTACTTTCTAGATTCCTTCTGGCATTGGTTTTCTCTATCAATCACCAGAATTGAACAGTGAGCACTAGTCTTAACAGTCCTAGCCTTGGGAAGACCGATAACCTCTTTAATGGGTATATTAGGCAAAAACAATCCACTTACCCTCAGCAATGAGTCATTATTCAATTCTTTTGTATTTTTTCCTCATCATTTCTGGATGATCAACGACTAATAATAGGTGTCAATCTACCTTATCACTCTATGAACCAAAAAAATTATATCTTCAAGCAATGATCTCGCTCACCTATCTATGAGAAAGTTCCTTTATCTATGAGGGAGGATCAGATGTTACTTTGATCCAAATAGTCCATTGCATTTTTCTACCCTCCGATTCATCTACCTCTTTACATTCTTTTTTCTTTGTTTTGTCTCTTTTTAAAATCATCTTCCCTCATAACTTAATAGAGATCAATCCTGCCATGCTTCTCTAAGTTTAAGATCAAATTTCATTTTTATATGTATTAATTAGATGTTAGCTAGAACTAGCAGGAAAAAGAAAACACAGAAAACACTCTACAGGTACTACTACAATCCTCCTTGACCTCCAAATTGGATTTAAGTGAAATCTTCAATCTTTCCTCTTCTTTTGGAAGGCTTTACTGTTTTTTAACTCTTGTAACTAAGTTCCCATGCACACTGCTTAATAGCCACACCTGTTCATAATAAGTATTCAGTCACCAGCAGCTTGTAAGCAAGTCTTAATTTATTTATGGTAGGCTTCCCTGTTTTTCCCATTTAAAAAAAATGATGCTATCAGATCAGCTGCCTTTAATTTGAAAATTGGCACATTTCAACAACACCTTAACAGAAATAGAGGCTGCTCCACAAGAAGAAATCCAATTATCAGCCAGGTCTATGTAATTAGACATAATTAACTGCTTTGTTTCCCCATTCCCACTGAGCTCCAGGTATCTCCTTATGCATGCTTCACTGTCTTTAAAAGAGGAATGAACTGCATTGTATTTTAGAGATTATGCCATGCGTTCAGTCATGCTAAGATATTATTTTACACAAAACACATCTTTAACACCAACATACCCTCCCAGTGATTATATGTGTGGTAAAATCATGGATTACTTAACGTAGGAGGAAGCTAAAGTGCAAGCAACCAAAAGAACAAGAATAGGAGGTAGGGTAGGTGGCTGCAGAATATTAGCAATCATGGCTTGTGTGCAATATATAACAAAAAAGACATCATCAAAAAAAAAAAAAAGAAAATCTGAAGAATGATTAGAATGGAGTGTGAAAGATAAAAGATGTGCAGTAGAGAGATTCACTCGATCCATAAAATGTTGGGCGGGGTTCTAAACTTACATAACTGTCTTATGTAGAATTGTCTATGTTTTGGGTTCAGCCTCTTTGGAGAAATAAATCACATGGTATTAAAGAACATGGAAAAGTGATCAGGCAGGAGAAACCACAATTATGAGAGGAAAGATCCATTAAGTTATTAGACAGTGAATAAACTATCAGGTATCTAGCTATAAAAATGTAGAATATAGCACCTCAAGGTACTGTCATCTAGCTATCATCTCTCTTAAGACTAAGAGATGATAGATAAACCCTATTTTCAAGGAAAACTCACACATATTTGTTTAAGGAATACAATATGCCAAGGCTTAATTAATCACCAATTGCCAGAAATCCTGTGTGTGTTTAAAAACCTTAAATTTAGTCCAACTCAGAGAAAAAGGTCAATAACAAACCTAGCAGAGAACCCAAAGTACAGAATGCAAGAATACTTTGAAGTGGAGGAAAAGGGTTTTTGTTCATTAATTTAAAAAAAACAACCTATATGTAGAGGGCAGGCAAGGCAGATGGAATAGAGAGGGAGTCTTTGAAAAGAATATAAGTAAAGCAGAGGATTAGGTGGTAAGTGAAATTCAGAAGGGGGAAGAAGCCAGAGCAACTGAAAGGCCTCATTTGCCTAAAACAGTGTCTTCAAAATGGCATCCTATTGGAGGAATATTGATTTAAAGATGAGTGATGAATTTTAAAATATAATTTGAAAACTGCTTTTTGCAATGCTAATGATCATTTTTTTAATTTCTCTATTTTTCTCCTAAATTTGCCTTTTTAGTAAAATGGATTTTTTAAAGCTATGCAAATATATTATAAAACATTTTAGCGAATATATTGTATGCAAATATATGATAATAAAATCATTTTTAAAGTTCTTAAAAGCAAATGGGGTTAAGTAACTTAACCTTTTTTTCCTCTATAATCTTTATACTGTTCTTTTGCTTAGCAAACTTTTCTTTCATAGGTAATAGAAAAGTCAACTTAAGTATGGCTCCAACAATAATTATCAGGCATTCTGAATTAAAAGAATAAGGAAGGTTATAATTTCTCTAAAAGTAGAATTTGGAGGGAAAAGATAGTCATTTGTAGCCAAATTACCTCCCCATTTCCATCCTGTTTTCAAAAAATTTTAAATAAATGTTAATGACATGATAAGATCTGAGATCTTTATAATCCAACACAAGTTTGCAAGGTGATTTTAGATATAGAGTCCTGAATTTGGAATCAGGAAAAATCTAAGTTCAACTGCTTCCTCTTTACAATGATTAGTTGTGTGATCCTAGCCATGCCCTAGCATCTTCCTCACAGGATTATGTAGATCAAACGAGATATAATACTAAGATTATAAGATTGCACTAAGACTTCTGGAACACTGTGTATGTAAATAGCTTTGCAAACCTTAAAGTGCTATATAATGATTATAATTAAAATGATTTGTAGGATTGGTAATTCAGGATATTAAGATTAGGATAGACTAGTTCAAGTTATGTTTTCTTCAAGATCTAAGAAATTTCCAACCAAATTAGTCTGTTTTGGCTAATGATTCTTTGCATGTAATGATAATAACAATAATAATAATAAAATCCAGCACTTATATAGCACTTTAAGGCTTGCAAAGCACTTTGCAAATTTTAATTCATTTGATCCTCACAACAACCCTAGGAGGTAGGTGCTATCATTATCCCAATTTTACAGATGAGGAAAATTGAGGCAGGCAAAGGTTATGTAATAAACCCATAATCATACAGCTAATAAGTGTCTAAGAAAGAATTTGAACTCAAGTTTTCCAGAGTCCATGTCTAATGCTCTATCCACTGTGCCAGTTAGTTGCCCTAATAAATAATTGAAAATCAGAATCACACCTGAATTTCCTTCATTCCATGCCCCTTAAACTAACACTATAATCATTCCAGAAATTCACACCTAGAAAAACTTTTCTAGGGTTTCTGGCTTTGAGAACTTCTGACAAACTTGCCACCTTACCTTGAGCAAATCACTTTATCTTAACCATCCTCATTTTCTCCATCTATAATGAAGAGTGTGGATTAAATCTTCTCTATGGTCTCTTTGAGCTCAAAATCCATCATATGGAAGCTTAAAATGAAAATTACCCATGCTCAGGGAAGATGAGAGGTAATAATAATTTTTAAAACATTTATGTACCACCTACTATGTGCTAGGCACTATGCTAAGTGCTTCATAAATATTATTTCATTTGATCCTTATAAAGTCTGGGAGATAGGTGTTATTATTGTCCCATTTTACAAATTAGAAAACAGAGGAAACAGAGGTTAAATGTCACACAGCTAGCAAGTGTGTGAGAGAAGATTTGAACTGAGGACTTCCTGACTGCAGACCCAGGGCTCTGTTCACTCACCACCTAACTGCCCCTAACTGATAATGACGATGAGTAAAGCCAAACAAAGAACTGACCCTTCCTCCTTAACCCCAACTCCTCTACAGAAGCATATTTTTCTCACATATATAACCTCCAAAGGAAAATTATATATTAAAAATGGATTCCATACTATTACATTTTAGGAAAGGAGGATTAAAGGAGAAGTGTCAGGAATATGGTAATATTACCTTCTCTTTTAAATCAGTAAAGGCTTTGACCTCTAAACACAGCATGGAGACTTTGAATAGCTAAATGCACAAATGTTAAAAACCATTCATTCCTGAAACATTTGGAAATGTGGCTTAAGTAAGAGCTTTTTATAGTGTATATGGTTTACACTACCATCAAGTACTATTTCAATTCTTCAGTGAAGCATAAAGATGACCCTGGAACTCTATGCCAACTCTGATGGGTTCTACCATGCTAGAAAGCCTTCAAGTTTGGTCCTAGTAACAGATTATGTCTACTTTCCAAGGATCAGCCTGGTTAAGTACAGGCATTCTCATTGGTAGTCATTTGGTTAGAAATGATTTAGCAATGTCAACTCATAAAATAAAGAAAAATGCAAAATATTCCTCCATCCCATGTGGACTCTTTTGCCTTTTGAAATGACTATTACAATGTGGCAGAAAAGGATACAGAAATTGGTAGGAATCACAAAGTTTTTAAACAATATATCAGCATTAACTTTGCTGTTGGCACTTTTAATGTGAGATTCTTATCCAGTGAGCAAAAACTGGACATATTACTGTAATTTCCTGGTATTCCCACTATATATAAATGAAACCAAGAGACAAAGGAAGTTATAGGCAAATGGCAGTATAACTCAAAATTTCTCCTTATATGGGCAAATAAAAAAACTTTTATTAGAACAGTTGTCATGCATAATATATTAAAATAATATGCATTCAAAGGCAAGAAGAAACATTACTGTGTGAGATTCTTGGTCATTTTTGTTGTACTAGTTCATAGGAAATATTTTCAAAAAGGATCATAACAGAGAACATCAAATTACATGTCAGTAACTATTACTGAGGACTAGAAAGTAGGGAAATTTTACAACTGACATCATAAGACCCTCCAGACTTATGGGAGTTTATTGGTGGTAAAGTCCCCAGATGCTCATGTTTGTGTGTGACTTTATATTGGTTACATCAAGCCTTGGAATATTTCGAATCCTTGTAAATTAAATCTATAATCATTCATAAGAGTTCTACCCAAATAATCACAAAGTGAAAACCATGAAGTGTAGTTATTGAAGTTAAATATAAGATAACCCACAGAACTAGTTATTAGTACATATATCTTGGATGGACAATGTATGAGCAACAAGTTACCATAAGAAAATTGAACAGGAAAGCTAGCCTTGGAGAAATTAAACATTGTTTTCCCTGACCCATAGCTTCTTCCAAAAATAAAGGACCATCATTTTACAATCAATATTTTTCCAAAGATGTTACATGTGTATGAATAATGAATTATCATAGTCTCCAAAGAATTTAAGTTGTGTATCACTCTATAGGCAATAGGACATACCTGTATTCCCTCTAGGTGAATTATATGTACAAAAATATTTATAACCATGCTCTTTGTGATGACAAAAAATTGGAAAATGAAGGGGTGTCCATCAATTGGGGAATGACTGAACAAGTTGTGGTATCTGATGGTGATAGAATACTATTGTGCTGAAAGGAATAAAGAAATGGAGGAATTCCATGTAAAATGGAATGACCTCAGGACCTGATGCAGAGTGAAAGGAACAGAATCAGGAGAACCTAATACAATGTGGGACAATCGAATGTAATGGACTTTTCTACCAGCAGCAATGCAATGACCCAGGACAATCCAGAGGAACTTACGAGAAAGAACGCTACCCACATACAGAGAAAGAACTGTGGGAGCAGAAATGCAGAAGGAAAACATATAATCAATCACATGGTTCAATGGGAATATGATTAGAATTTTAAAAGATCATTCCGTTGCAAATATGGAAATAGGTTTTGAACAGCGATACATGTATAACCCAATGGAAGTGCTTGTCAGCTCCAGGAGGGTGTAGGAAGGAAGGGAAGGAAATGGAACATAAATCATGTAACCATGGAAAAATATCCTAAATAAATAAATGTTCTAAAAAATTGCACAAGATGAAAAGGAATAGTGAATTGCAATCTGCTCTACTCAGAATATACACCTCAATGAAATCCTAATATTGAACACTTGGTGTACAAATTACCATGCCAAGCCCTTAATATTCATAGAATAAATTTATTTCACAGAAAAATTTCAAATTACACTGTTCTAATATAAGAAGACTGAAAGCTGAAACATATGCCCAATATTTTCTTTAATCTCTTTAAATATCAGGTTTTGACTTGGCTAGTTGTTTAACATTCCTGATATAATGTTATAAACTTGGGAATGAATTATTAATCAGAATGTGACAAAAAATAATAATTACATATTTATAAAAGTAATCCTTATCCTTGGTTCTGTACAAAGCTGAGAAAAAACTATCTTCTAGCTTTTGGCTGCCTGTGCTGTTCATTGCAAGAAGGGACAAGGACAGAGTTCATGGCCTTTAGATATCTCTACTATATACATTTTAAGCTACTTCTTATACAAGATAAAAAGTAAACAGATATTACCTTTAAAACCATACTACTGATTATTCATGTGGTTAAAAAGTGAGGCCAATTTACAGATGAAAACTGAACAATTCTACAAATTATTCAGGCTGACAAACTTCCATTTGGACATTGGTATATATTCCTCTAGAATAAGTAATATTTGTTTTGGAGGAGAAACCTGTTTAGGGGAAGATGACTATGTTCCCACCCAAACAAAGATCCAAGCCTTTAAAAGCCCGTTTTATGAAGGACCAGATTTCCTTCTATGAATAGTCAGTTTTTGTGCTGAGTCACAAATTTAGGTATTGTAAAGACTTGTTTTCTTAAGTCATAGTCTTGGAAAAAATACAATAGTGGAGGATAGTGATGTAAAGTGATGTGAACAGAACTAAACCAACTCATACAAGGACTTTAGAACATTGATCGATGCAATTTTGTTTTTTCAGAGTTGTATCTGACTCTTCGTGACTGCATTTGGAGTTTTCTTGGCAAAGATCCTGGAGTGGGTTGCCATTTCCTTCTCCAGCTATAAGGACACAAGATTTGTAGCGCGGGGAGGGGGGGCAGATTATCCTGCTAATCATGCCAAATGTAAAATGAGGAGGCATATGCCTTTTACAATGATAATGTGATTTTAGGGTGGCATATCCTCCAGATAATACTGAGATACCAAAGAGAAACTCATACCAGGTTGATGGTTAATGGTTTTATTAGAGTTAATTAGGTAAATTGGGTTCATTGGAGGGAGTTTACTCACAAAAAAATCTGTCCTGGGTATCAGGAGGACAAAATAACATGCAGAATCCCCACACCAAACCCAGGCCAGATGAGATATCATGTAGAAAGAGAACAAAGAAGGTGCACTGTCAGGGATGGCCAAGGTTCATGTGCAAATTTTCCCATGGGATAGTTAGAGCTTCTTTTGCCACTTACAAATTTCTGTGAAGTCATGGGTCACATTTTCACACTGGATACCACCATATACCAGCTTATTACACATGAGGAACCTGAGCCAAACAGGGTTAAATGACTAGTCCAGGTTTGCATAGGCTATTAAGTGTGTTGGGCCATATTTGAAATAAAAAAGATGAGTCTTCCTAATTCAAAGTCCAGTACTCTATCCATTATACCACCTATCTGCCTGATCAGTGCAATAATAAACTGCTAATAAACTTCACTGAAGATAAAACAATGCATTTACTTCCTGCCAGTTATGGACACACTTAGAATGGAGAGTGAGACATGACATATTTGGTCCTGGTCAATGAGCGTATTTGTTTTGCTGTATTCCACATATTTGTTAAACATTTTTTCCTTTAAATTACTCAGTTGTTGGTAACAGTGGGGAAAAAAGAAAGAATAAAGCCACATAAAATAAATTATATTTAAAGAGTGTCGTAGTGAATAGAGAATTGACCTCAAAATCCAAGTTGAAGTCTGGCACATACTGAACAAATCACTGTACCTCTTAGTGTACTCAAGGCAACTCTCAAAGATTCTAAGGTGCTCAAGTTTCTTTGGTAGAGAGAATTTCCTTAGTTTAGAGTCCTCTCTAGCAATGAAAGTCTAGATCCAACCCATACGTCTGTCCAAAGCCATCATATAATTAACTTTTAATAATAATTAGCAATTAGATGATACCTTCAATGTTTTTAAAGTGCTCTAAAATATTATCTCATTTTATTCTCATGGTAACCCTGTGAGATAGGCACTATTATTATCCACAAATTACAAATGAGGAAACTACCCTCTCTGCTAATTCCCATCTGAGCCCTTGCTAGTTTCTCAAAACAATTCCAACCTAAATATTACCCAATGCCAGTAGAATCATAGATAGTTTTTTGTGTTACACAAATGCCACTGGGGAAATTTCCTACTCTATCCAACATACCCTGTATAGATCACCTTAGCAGCCAGCGGCTGCATCTACTATTTTGAAGCTACAATCTATACCTAGGAACAGTGATCAGTAAGAACGTCCACCCCCTTGCTCCTTATTTTATATGGGATTGAGTGAGTTGTGCAGGAATAAAGGGCATAAATGAGTATGATCACCAAAGAAAATGTCACTACATTATTTTTCTCTCAAAAACACCCCTTTTCCAAACTTGCTTTTCACTGAAGATGGTTTTGCCATTTTTCAGTCACCCTAATTCAGAATTTCAGTGTCATCTTTGGCTTGTCACTTTATTATTAATACAGTAGTGTGTGTACCCATGGTTACCTTTCTTGCTATCATGAGACTTTGGGGGAGGAAATTCTAGTGAGTGATTAGCTAAGATCTTGTTCATTGAAGTTTTCCTCTATGATGAGTTGGTATTTATATGAGCCTTTCCCTAATACAAACCACATTATTTATAAGCTGACTGTCTCAACTCATACTATCAAAACAACCATAAAATCAAAATTATACCTGATAATCCTTTTCAACAAGAAAAATCATCCTTAAGACTGGCATGTCATAGCATTGATGGGTATCCTTTATGCTCTTGAAGCAAAAGGCCGGAAGTTTGAGGACTTCACATGAAATCCTGAGCTGTATAAATTCATATACAATCTACTTGTTGCCCTAAATTGGGCATCTAGTAATGGGAGACTTCATTGTGTTTGCCTTCTGAACTGCAATGAGGTTATTTCGTTACTATTTTTGTATATCAATTATTTTGTTATTATATATCTTTAAAGTAATGTTTCAAATTATAATATAAAGCTATTGATATTAATTTTTCATTATGTACATTGCAAATACAGTAAGCATAATGTTTACAGACTTGATAAGTATTACACAAAATAGCAATAATCTTAATAAGAGTGGGGCATACGAGTAAAGTTTCATCATTTGCTCAAATGAACTTCCAACACATTTTTAAGATATAACCTGACATGTACACATCATACTAACTGTAATTCATCAAGGAGAATCTCACTTGTATCTATTCTCTCAGGATAGTTTGAATCTAGTCTTTTTCATCAAGAAAAAAGTTTAAAAGCCACAAAGCCAGTTATCCTAGTGAAGTTACATTTCCAGCATATCATCACTAAAGAAGAGAAAGATGAATATACTAATAAAGCAACAGTAGGCACTACACAGGGCAAATAGCACGAAATGTGTCCTCAATGTGTTTTCAGATTAACTTTTTTGGAGAAATTCTGTTGGCAGTGAAGTAGGGAGACTTTAGGACACTAGTCTGTGGCAAGAAGACACCTAAGAACACTGGCCACCCAGGAACACCAAGTGGCTTCTGCTTGAGGGAAGGAGATAGGACAAAGCTACCCTGGAAAACAGCTCATATAAGGTGTATTTCCTATAAAATTGGGGAGAGGGCAGGAATTTCACCATCTAGTAGCTTCCTGTTTTAATTAATTATACTTGCTAATTAAGAGTGAATACCGCTAAAGGAGTTCATGTACCCTCTAAATTTCAAAATGTTTAAAATTTTCTAAATTTTGGTGTCCTTAAGCAAAGCTCTAGTCAGCCTACTCTAGTTATGGCTTTCCCTGATGACCCCTTTCCTATAAAAAAAAATCCTTCTTTAATGACTTCAAGAAAATCATTTCTCTTTATTTCTACTTCTTAGGTTGTATAGAATTTGGAGTAGCATAAATCTACTCTGAAGCCTTTATGGTAAGCAATTAAATAGAAATCCTTAAACCAGAATATTAGTTCATTTTCTTAAGTGAAGTAGTAATCTATTGTTTATATTTTATAAAATAGGGAATTTAGTTTAACATTGCATCAGATTTAACTACTCATCCAGATTCTTCCATGAGCCAGTAATTTTGATCATATTCACAGGAAATAAAACAAAACAAAAAACTTGTCCTTGTAGAATCTGTAAACTCATTTATATGAATAACCACCAACAAATCATGACTGAAGCATCACCACAAATCCCTGAAGTGAATAATCCACAATTACTCAAATCTTCTCTGTTAGCAGATTTGACATAAAATTCCATGAGGCCATTTGTCTTTTTCTGAGATTGCCAGTCCTCTAAACCTTTCTCAAAATGTGTCGCCTACATTCCACACCTAGTTTTGCCAAATCAGGCACAGCCGTTACGTCCTGGGATAGACACTTGCATGGCAGGATTATCAAGTCTCTCTCTGTGTCTCTCTCTGTGTCCCATCCCTCCCCTCCTCTCCTGTCCTTTCTCTTATTGTCTGGACTATAGGAAAATCCAGATGAAATGAGGCAAGTGTGCCAGGGGAAGGAAACCAATGAATTCATTTCACCTGCTTGAGAGTTCCTCTTTCTGCCTATCCAGGTCTCATCCCAGAGCCTCATGCCAGGGCTACAGAGAAAAGGAGGGATTTTGAAAATGTTTTCACTTTGCAATCATTTTTCAGTTAAGTACCTTGGCTATTCTCTCGATTTAAGAAGTTCATCTCCTAGAAGTCAAGATATATATTCAGTCTTTCCATTTCCAATTCTCTTGGGAAACTATGCTAAACATAAATTGACTTATTTATTCCCTTTTATTTTCTAGCTCATCTATTTTCAGTTCCAGCATTTTATGTTTCTTAATCAGATCATGAAATGAATCAGGCTGATCTGAGGCCTACTTTTCTTTTCCAAGGTCAGATTCAAATACTTCAAATGTGTTGGGTTTAACTTTTAAACATTTTAAACTACTTCTTCATCAAAAGAAATTTGAATAACATCATTTTTCCAACGTAGTATATTCTTGCATATACTTACAATGATTTTCATACAAATCAATCCTATCCCACAGCCTTAGAATGAGCATTTGTTACCAAACAGCCACTGGAATAGTGGTATTGTGGAATGATGGTAAAAGAACTGGAATTTGGAATCAGAGGGCATCGGTTCCAAACCCTGACACTGCTACACATAGTCTGTGTAATCTAATGTAAGCCACTTAACCTTTCTATGGCTCTGTTTCCTTACCTATAAAATAGCATACTGGTTCTTAATTCTTTTTTGTCTAGAAGAACATTTAATAGTCTGGAGAAACCTATGGATTCCTTAGAATAATGTTTTCAAATGTGTAAAATAAGAGATACTGGATTCCAAAGGAAACCAATTTAGTAAAATAGAACTATCAAAATATTATGAAAACAAGGTCACAGACATTAGGTTAAGATACTCTGGACTATGTAATCTTGAAAGTCCTCTTAGTCCTAAAACCATCATTGAATTTCCCACATGAGCTTAGGAAGCTTTTGCTAAAAACAAGCAAATGTGGAAAAAATTGTGTCTTCCAAGTAGTGCTTCATTTTCAAATATAAAATCAAATAAACATCCTGTGTTTTAAGAACCATTCTGCCATCTCATTCAAGGTTCCCTTTAGGCACAAATGGTTTGAGAGTGTTTCTTAATTACAACTAATTAAAAAGCATATAAACAAGGTTAATTTGATATGCTGACGTGAGGATGAATTTTAATTCTTTATTATAGGAGGAAGAAACCCTCAACTATAAATGGAATTTCTCCCTACATCAGTAGTTGACACAGCTTATGTTCCCTGGGACCAAGCATACGGTGGAGTGGTTTTATACAGTAATGGCAGCAAAAATGAATAGATGTGGCTTAAGGTGAAAGCTATATAACTATATGGCACTTTTCCACCACATAAGCTTTAATAATGAGACAACTAACTTATAATAGAAGAAAACTATCAATTAGCAAATATAATAGCATTTAAAAGCATCCAAAATGTGCCAGGAACTGCGCTAAGCACTAAAGATACAACCACAAAAACTGAACAGCTATTGACATTAAGAAGTTTACATCCTACAAGAAAAAGTATATAAAGCAAGAGCAAAGTTATTTCAAGCAGTGAATGGGAAGCAGGTCACTAAAAGCTGTAGGCAATCATTAAAGGTCTTATAGAGGATGCAGCTCTTGAATCAAGTATTGAAGGAAGCTGGGCATTCTGAGAGGCTGAAGTGAGGGGAAATGTTCTGCAATAATAAGGGAAAGTCTAAGCAAAGGCAGAGAAATTTGCTGGAATTCCAAATGTGAAGATAAACAACTGGGTTCATCTGGCTGGACCACAGAAAAAATGAAGGGAAGTAATGGAGGTAGGTAGGTGGCATGCAGCAGAACTTAGAGTCAGGAAGACGAGTTTGAATTTTACCTCAGATACTTACCAATTGTATGACCCTAAATAAATCACTTAACTTCAGGCTAAACTTCATCATCTATAGGGATGATTATAACACCTAATTCACAGGGCTGTTCTGAGGACAAAAGGACTTTGTGAAACTTTAGGCATTATCTAAACGTTAGCTATGATGATGATGATGATGGTGATGATGATGATAATGAGGATGATGATGATGATGATGATGAAGATTTTTTAAATGCCTGGAGAGGTATATTTAGCTGGAGTCAGATTTTTAAAGGACTTTAAAGGCCAGAAGAGTTTAAATTTTACCCTATAGGAAACAGAGAATCACTGAAGCTTTTTAAGTAGGGAAGGGACATGGTTAGATCTATCCACTGGGAATATAATTTTGGCCAAGGAATGCAAAATAGACTGGAAAGAGAAAAGATAAGGAAGAAAAGGAAGAAAAGGAGAATAAGGAGAATAAGAAAAGGTAGACCAATTAGATTATACCATTAGTTGAGGAAATGGATGATGAGATGTTGACCTAGAATGGTGACTATGTAAGTGGAGAGGAAAAGACTGATAAGGAATAGATGAAGACAGAACCAACAGGATTTGAGGATCACTTGACTATTAGAAGTGAAAGAAAAGGAAGAGACCAGGATGACCTAATTCACAAATCTTGCTGGGAAAATCTTTATGCCTTCAACAGACATAAGGAAGTTAGGAAGAGAATGGGTTTGTAGAGGAAAGAAGGGTCCTATTTTGAGTGTGTAGCCTGTTTGCATTCTAGGGATTATTCATTTAAACAAAAATTAAATCATTTAGGATTCCTTTCAAGAGAAATTGATCCTAGTGACCTGCTTTATAAATTGCTGCATAAAATTTTTCAGGAATTCATTAGTCATGTATAAGAAATATCACCAGAAGACAGGACCAGCTCTGGATGTAACCAGCATAGAAATTATATAGTAAAACTGTATTAATTCTTTCATTCATCCATCCACTAAATCAATATTTATTGAACCTCTCTGATGTACATGGCACTGTGCTGACAAAGTGACAAAGAAAACATAAGGAATGGTCCCTGCCCTCCAAAGGGCATAGTATAGCACAGAAGACGGGGTACTTAATCTGGAGTCAGTATTTTTCAGTCATTTTTCAGTCACATCTGATTTCTCATGGCCTCATTTGGGGCTTTCTTGGCAAAGATTCTTGAGTGCTTTGCCCTTTCCTTCTCCAGCTCATTTAAAGATAAGGAAACTAAGTCAAACAGGATTATGTGACTTGTCCAGGGTCACACAGATAATAAGTATCTGTGACCAGATCTAAACTCAGGAATATGAGTTTCCCTGACTCCAGGCCCAGCAGCCTATCTACTGTGCCAAATAGATGTTATTTCCCAATAAATGACTACTTGATAGGTATCTATATTTTATATAATCCTTGCTTCAACATATGTGCCCCAGACAAGTCACTTCCCAACTGGCCAAAATGTCTTCAACTTTAAATATGAGAAAATGTAGCAGAAAAAAATATTATTATACTACAAAGTCATCATTGCTTGTCTGTGGTAAATTCACCATAAAAATCAATCTCTTGCTTTTTGTTTTGTTTTGTTTTTTTTATTATTACATTCCTCCTTATCGACCTAATATGAACTGTGGCTTTTCCTAGACCAGAATTTTTTCAAACAATTACAGTAGTCTATCTTGTTACAGAACAAAAAATAAAAGGATAATTGAGTCATGTTAAGCTACCACACAGATCTTTATCTCTACCAAGCAAACATTAAATTGTTGTGCAATCAATAGTATACTTCACCACAAAAGTAATTACATATTGGCAAACATGTAGTTGCTTCTCTATAAGACATGGAAATAAAACGATGGATACCTTGGATCTTTGAAAGAGTGTACATATAAATTATAAATAAATCACTATGAATAAATATATAAATTACTAAATGGAAAATTGATAAAAATTTTAGAAATATGATTACTGGCCTCCTTTAGAACTTTTCTTTGCTTCTCTGTAATCTTTTGCTGAGCAAAATTAGGGAAAAAATCCACCTTTCATTATTTATGCAACATGTCCCTCTGTCTTGCCATGAGAGACATCTGTAATTTCAAAATCAACCTATAGAAAGAGTTAGATCTGCAATTTTTAGATCAGCAGTTCTCAAAGTTTGGTCTGATGACCACTCTAAGTCTCTGAGACCCTTTCAAATGGACATGAGGTCAAAACTTTTTTTATAATAACACTGAGATGTTTTAATTTCTAATAGGGTAAATAATAGACATAAACAAAATTGGGGGTGGGGGTAATCACCAATAATTTTAAGAGTGCAAAAGAATGTGTTTGACAAAGCCAAAGATCCAAGCTTCTGGAAGAACTCACTATTTGACAAAGGAAAATTGGAAAACTATATGGCAGAAATTAGGCATAAAAGTAATACCTCATGCCATATTCCTATTGGCAAATGCTCAAAGGATGTGAACAGGCAATTCTCAAGTGAAGAAAGTAAAACTATCTTTATTCATATGGAAAAATGCTCCAAATTACTATTGATTATATAAATGCAAATTAGCACAATGCTGATATACCATCTCATAGCCATCAGACTGGCTAACATAGCAAAAAAAGAAATAAAAGAAAATGATAAATATTGGAGGGGATATGGAAAAATCAGGACACTAATATATAGCTGGTTGAGCTGCAAACTAAAACAACCATTCTGGAAAAGAATCTGGAACTATTTCCAAAAAGCCATCAAACTGTATATACCCTTTGGCCCAGCAATAGCACTAATAGGTCTACATCCCAAAGAGATTAAAGATAGGGGAACATGTTAAAAATATTTATACCAGCTCCTTTTGTGGTGACAAAGAACTGAACATTGAAGAGATGTCCATCAGTTGGAGAATGACTGAACAAGTTGCAGTATATACTTGTAATGGAATACTATTGTGGTATAAGAAATGACAGACAAGATGATCACCAAAAAAAAAATACCTGGAAAGACTTATATGAAGTAAGGTTAAGTGAAGTGAGCAGAACCAGAAAAATCTTGTATAAAGTAATAATAATAATGTATGATGATCAACTGTGAATGACATCTGTTATCAACAAGACAAGGATCCAGAACAATTCCAAGATACTCACAACAAGAAAAGGATATCCTCTGCCATGAAAGGAACAGCCATAGTCTGAATGCAAAAACACATTATTCTTTACTTTATTTACTACGTAAATTTTTCCCTTAGCACTATGTGTCTATTTTCACACTATGATGAACATAAAAATGTTTATTATATGATAATATATGCAAAACCCATATCCTGACTTCTTAGGGAAGGAGGAGAGTAAGAGGGAGAGAGAATATGGATTGCAAAATATCAGAAAATGAATATTAAGAAATTATACTGACATGTAATTTGGGGGAAAATAAAGAGTGCAAAAGAGTCCTAAGACCAAAATCTTTTAGAATGTCTTAACTAGAATATCATTAATTTTGCATAATTAGATTTTTGTCTGCTGATATGGCTATGATTTCTTTTATAGGTATTTTCCTAACTATGAAAAGATCCCTACATTTTTGTTTCAGGAGCAGTAGAGATGACATTTGATTGCCTACATTTTAAATTTTTTTATCATAACTTTTATACTCAGTTTGAACAAGAACCAAGAAATTTGTTTGGATATTTGAGCATTTGAAAAATGAATGGGATGTTTATATTTGGACTAATAAATGGGGAAGGACATAGCATTTATATGCTGGTTTAAAGTTTGCAAAGCACTTTACAAATACTAATCTATTTTATCTTTACAACAACCCCAGAAGGTAGATGCTATTATTGTCTCTGTTTCAGAGATGATGAAACTGGTGGGGAGAAGAAATTAAGTGTTTTTCCAGAGATCAAATAGCTAGCAAATATTTGAAGGAAAATTCATACCCAGATTTTCTAGGATTCCAGTCCAAAATTCAATCCACTGTGCTACTAAGCAGGCCTCATGCATTGAAATCATTTGTTGGTAGATGTAGCTCCAAGATTTTGTTAAAATTGTGATCAGAAATTTTAAGTCTATATCAATGTAATTACTAAATTATTGATTAATTACTAATAATTACTATATTACTATTTAAAATACTAATTTGTTTTGTAACCATTTTATTACTAATTAAATAACTAATTTACTAATTTGTTTAATAATTACTATATTACTTTTAATAATAAGTTACTATATTACTATTACTTATACAGTAATATAATTATGCTATTTAATATGCTTTGATTCCTGCTTTTTAACCTTTTTCTATTTCTCTTAGGTTTAGTTATTTTAATGCTCAATCATTTCATTCAGATTACTAAACCTTTTCTCAGGTTAAAACCAAAATAGCATCCTGTGTCTGCCCTTTTTTATGTTCATTGGTGTCTCTTTTTCCTTTATTCATCTAGCTATTAAATTTACCCCATAACTTCTCTGACTTGTTGGAACAGAGCTTCTTATTTCTTGCAAGCTGAAAGATATATTTATGAAATATGTATTATTCTAGATTTAGGAGAAGGGCAAGAAAAAAGGAAAAGTGTATATTAAGTATCTCTTAGGCAGCAAGGTAGCAAGGTGCATAGATTGCCAGGCCTGGTGTCTGGGAGACTCATCTTCTAGAGTTCAAATCTGGCCTCAAACATAAACTAGTTTTATAAACCTGGGCAAGTCACTTAACCCTATTTGCCTCAGTTTCCATATCTGTAAAATGAGTTATAAAGGGAAGTGGCAAAAAACTTTCCAGTAGCGTTGCCAAAAAAAAAGGCATCAGAAAGATTTGCACACAACTGAAAAAATGACTGAATAACAACAACAAAATGTGCCAAGTACTGTTCAATTTATTTCATTTGTTCAGAATCAGGCTAAAAGTTGATAATAAAGTGTTTAAAATGTAAAGGATTTGGGGTCAACCCCATTTACTTCCTTTATTTTACAAAATGAGGAAACAGTCCCAAGGCAGACTAACTAGTCCAGGTCACACATCTATTGAGTATTCACATTTGAAGTAGAGCTCCCAGGAATTCCTAATTCCCTTCTCCATCACACAACACTGCCTCCCTAGGCCTGATTACCCAAGTAAAATACAATGTGCAATAGAAATAATTCTAGCTTAACAGTCTGTATTTCTAATTCACTTAGAAAGTCTGCAGTGCTTTGAAAGACTTAATATATTCTGTGAAGAAAAACAACACAAAAGATTCCAAGTAATATTTTTTGCCATGATCACAAAGAGTTGTGACTCAAACAACATGTCTGGTTTAAACAAGCCAAAACAACAACAACAAAAAAAAATCATAATTGTGTCTAATATCATCATAGAGCC
Organism: Gracilinanus agilis; assembly: GCF_016433145.1. Lineage (NCBI taxonomy): Eukaryota > Metazoa > Chordata > Mammalia > Didelphimorphia > Didelphidae > Gracilinanus > Gracilinanus agilis. Next base: position 606,080,171 of record NC_058132.1, on the reverse strand, counting down.
AATGGTTAAATATCTTATTGCTAAACCAACTGTTTTTACTATTTTTTAATCTAAAGACAAATCTTGATGATGCCTGGGAACTATCCATTAAGTCTCTCCTCCTTCCTCTCCTTTATTTTGGGACACAAATTCATTCCACTATCATAGTAGGCAATCCTCTGAAAACTTTGGTCAGCTTGTGAACCTCAGAAAGATCACTGGGACAGTAAAATTCATATAAAAATAAATAATTAATCTCCACCATTTTCCTATTTGTTGCTGACACCAATATTTGCTCTTTCATTCTGGAAGTGAAAACCAAGGACTCTGTTCTAAGAGCAAGATTGACACTACCATTAGTCTCACCACAGTCAAAGCTTCTAAAATGCAAAGTAATTAAAATCTCCTCAAAATCAAGAAATCCCATAGATTTCTGCTTGTGTTCTTGTGTTCACAAACTCTATAAGAAGTTCCTCAAATGCCCAAAAAGCTGATATGACTGCATTCAGATATAAGATATATCAGAGAATTAGCAGTCCCCTTGTATTAGAGGTGATACCCTCTCTTTTGCTATTTTAGGTATTTTCCCACTGTAAACTATTCACATGCTGGCCTCTGGGTAGTACTGAATCAAGATTTTCTATTTCGGAAGAAAGAGAGAAAGAAAGAAGGGAAGGAAGGAAGGAAAGAAGGAAGGATGTAAGGAAGACAGAGAGAGAAAGAAAGAAAGAAAAAGAGAGAGAAAGAAAAGAAAGAAAAGAAAGAAAGGAAAGAAGGAAGGAAGAAAGGAAGAAAGGAAGGAAGGAAGAAATTGTATTAATGGTCTGCCATACCAGTTGATTGGCTACAATTTATCTAGAATCAGAAAATGCCAAACATTTCTGATTTCAAAACACTTAGCAAAATATAAAGTCCAATGATACATTACTGTATAGACACTAAATATATATTTGTTGATTGATGAGGTTTGATTAGAGGAAGTTTACATCATAACAAATTTGAGTCTTTTAAAAATAGCATGGCTTATCCATTACCTAATTTAAGCCCCATCGGCTATACATACATATGCTATTTAAATTGCCGAAACTTTAAAAGTCTGCAAATTTGAGTTACTTAACAAATTGTCCCTAAATGAAATTTTTAATACTTCTCTCTTCTGGTTAGGCTCTTTTTTAGAGTAATTTTGTGACTCACTTCCCATATCGTCCTGAGATTTATAAATCCAAAATGTAAAAGAAAAAAAAAGTTAGACACTTTGAAACTCTCCAGGATTTAGGCTTAATTCCAGAAATGATTCTTTTTTTAAATATTCCTTTGTTGTATGAGTTTCTCTTCTAGTGTCAGTCAGATCAGCCGTGAAATTTATGCATTGTCAGAAGTTTTGTCATCCTGGTCATCAAGTCCCAAAGTTTCTTAGATTCTATTTCTTTTCTAAGAGACCTTTTAGGAAATCAGTGCATTAAAAAAATAAACAAATAGCCATTACCCTTTTTGGTGCCTATTTCTCTGTGCAATATACTAATTACCTACCTCTCCTAGTATTTAATTACTAAGAGTACTCAGAAAAGCCTTCTGTTAGGCTCAGGTGAAAGGTTCCATAAATATGCTGACAATTAGTATTAATAATCACCACCGTATAACGCACCTAACTTCCCTGAGTACATGCTGAAATCAATACAGAAAAATCACATGCTGTGCTGGCACAATACATTATTTATAATCAATTGTAATTTCTTTCTCAGCAAAAATTGTTTTTTTCAAACTTAGAACATGTCAAGGACTATGGACGCCCTAAGCCTCAAGCTGTTCTTTCAGTAAGAATTATGTAAAAATATCCAACAGGCTTTTTTTTTCCTCTTTTTAAAGAGAAAGTCACTTCTGGTTTACAAGAAGATGCCTCATCACTTTTCCCCAGTTCTATTGCCCCATGCTAAGGTCACCCCAGGATCAATCAATAAGAAAGTCTGAGTTGTTGAAAAAGAGATCATTTTGTCCATGTATCTAAGTGTCATTGAATTTTTCAAGGTCATAAAAAAAGTTCTCTCCAGATATAGGTGATTGCTTCCTCCCTGACTAATCTACATAAATCAGCAATCACCATCATGGCAAACACAGCCTGCTGATTTTTAATCTTTGAAGGCCTTTCAGTTTGTAAAGCAATTGTTCAAGGACTATGTTGGTCTGTAAATCTGTTGTGGAAGTGGCATGAGTGAAATGGTGGCTTTTCCTGATGATACCATCAGGTCTTAAGAAGCAGCATTTATTTTTCAACCCATTACTCTTTTCAGGACTGACCTGGTGACTCTTAGGAAAAATGGTCTACTAACAAATATAAATTCTATATAACTTTATTCAAATAACTCTTTCAACAGTGGAATTTTTAATCCCAGAAAGATATGACTACTAACAACTACAAAAGACCGGGGCTAAAATTTTTGAAGAACGATGTCACCAAAAGACAAAGTAAGTGTCTTAGCTAATCTCTTAATATTGATTATTATAACGTTGGTTAACTTAGAGTCAGCATATTTCAAAACCAGAAGCCAATTAAGAAATAAAGTGTTTGTTATGGCAAGTTCAAAGGAAATTATCTAGGAGAGTGACAAAAGACTGTGTTCCAAATTGATTCTTACCTAGTATGGATACTGGAACTTTTCTAGAGAATTTTAATGGTATCTTCTAATTACTTCCTTCCCACAGTAGACATTACATATTCTATTTTTAAGCCAACAATCCTTTTTCACAGCTGAGAGAGAAGACAAAACGATATGCAGACAATCTAAGACATTCCAGATTGTTAGAGGAAATAGTTTCTAGACAGAATAAAAGAGGATTACCTAAAAGAAAAATTCCTGACAAGAAAAAGGAAAAGCAAAACCACTGTCAGCCAGCCAAAGAAGAAAGAATTCTACACTATTATAGCAATATAACAACTTCTTTCCATAGACACGAATCTAGACAAATTTCATGGCTGTAGTCCTTTTCTTCCTTTTCTACAGTCATCTTTGAGTCCAAAGATATAAAATCTAACTCTGATACCATTTCTTCTCCCTCTATTTGCCAAAAAGTGATGGAACCACTTGCCAAGATTTTTTTTAATACTGAGCTTCAAGACTGTTTTTACACATTTCTCTTTCATCCTTATCAAGAGACTTTTTAATTCTTCTTCTGCCATTAGAGTAATATCATCTGAATATCTGAGATTGTTGATATTTCTCCTAGTGACCTTAATTCCAGCTTTTAATTCATCCAGCCTGGCATTTCTGCACCATATATCCTGCATATATTTTAATGTGAGGTCAACAATCTAAATGTAGAAACACTGTAGAGTTGAAGATAAAGGGAGGGAAATATAAACATGATATTGTAGAAGTATACTCCACCACTCTGAGGAAAATCCAGATGAATTCTTTCCCAAAACAGCTTACAATACTAGCATAAACATGTAGTATAGTGAGGATGGGGATTTCACCTATTCAGATGCAGAGTGTGTGCCCCAACTGATCAAGGAGAAAGAATTAAAGTCTTAAATGAAGTCCTAATCCCTTGACCTCATCATGTTTGTACTCTGCACAGACAACTCCTGGAAACCAAATTAGACTAAAATTACAGCTTCTGATATATTCTTGACTTGCTTTGCTGATAACTTCATTTTCCATCGAAGGACTTGGTGAGGTGCAGTGAAAAGAATACTGAATTTGGAATCACATAAAGAGAATCGCAACATTGGCGAGGAGTTTTAGGATCCATAAAGTCCTTCCTACTTCCAAAAAAAGAAACTCCTCTACAGCTTTCCTTACAAAGAGTCTTCCAACCTTGGCTTGAAGACTTCAAATGAATCAATGCTGCTACCTCCTAGACAATTCATTCTACTTTTTGATAGCTCAAATAATTTGGAAGTTTTTTCCTGACAGCAACCCTAAAATTGACTTTTGAAAAATCCTCATTATTCATTCCTTCTGGAACAACATGATATATATCTAACTTCTTTTCACTTTATCATTGTTCAATTATCTTCATCATATCTGACTCTTCATCCCCTCATTTGGGGTTTTCTTGGCAAAAATATTGAAGCAATTTGCCATTTCCTTCTCCAGCTCATTTTACAGATGAGAAAATTGAGGCAAAGAGGGTTAAGGAACTTGCACAGGGTCACACAACTAGAAAGTTTCTGAAGCTGGATACCAAATGGCAACTGTCATGTCTTTCCTGAGATTTCTTCAGGCTAACCATTTACCATTTCCTTCAACTGAGCCACATATAGCTTATAATTAAAGCCCTTCACTCTGCCTGTTGTTTTCCTCTGGATATTATCCAACTTATCAATGTTCTTCCTAAACAGCTACCCAGAGCTGAGAATACTTATAGAGAAGTGATGGATGGGATGTAGTCTGACTAGGGTACATTGGAACTATCCTGCCATTTTCTTGGAAGTTGTATCTTTGTCATTTCAAATATATATTAGCTTTCTTAGCTATCACAAACATTTAAATCTTATTAAGTTCACAGTCTGCAAAACCCTCAAGATCTTTTTAGACAGATTTCTTTGTGTCATTTTTGAATCTGCTAAGAATGTTATTTATGCTTTAATTTATATTATTGAATTATTGTACATGGAATAAGATCCTGTCTGTCATTGACTACTTGTTTAAGAACAGGAAAGTGTATGGATCTTAATTTCATCGGTAAAATGAAAAGATAAGGCTCGATTTCTAAGGCACATTTAATCTCTAAATATATAATTCTAAGAAAAATCATTTGGTGAAGTGGAAGTTACACAAATCTTATAAAATCATGCCTAAGTCATCTTGGAATTCATAATAGTCAAGAAAGCAAATACTGGTTATTATTCCTCTCCACATACTCCAAAAATCCAGTGAAACTGGTTGTCTTGCTGTTCCTCACACAATATAAACTCTTTCTTGATTGAGGCATTTCTACAGACTGTGCAGAAGTCTCTCTCCTCATCTCAACCTCCTGGCTTCCCTGGTTTCTTTCAAATCAAGCTAAAATCCCACCTTAATGCTAATGTTTTTCCTCTAAGATTATCTCACACTTATACTACATATATCTTGTCTGTACATTGTTGTTTACATGGTGTCTCCCTCATTAAATTGTGAAAAACTTAAGATCCAGGACTATTATTTTTTTCTTTGTTTGTATTCCTAATACTTAGTATAGTGCCTAGCAGTGACTTAACTTGATTTTACATAAACCCAGGATTTTGGTTGAGATAAAAGAGAGATGCTTTTTCATAGATGTTTGCACTCTATTCCTAGAATATACTCCCTTCTCACTTCTTCCTTTCTTTATACTATAGTGCTTAAGTACAGCGTCTGGCACATAGTAGGTGCTTAACAAACACTTACTGCCTTGACTTGACTCAACTTCTTCCTCAAAGAATTTCTTGTCTCTTTCAAAACCTAGCTGAAAAGACAACTTCTCCATGTTGCCTTTCTTGATCTCTCCTAGTGGCCTCCCCTTCAAAATTATCTCTTAATTATTTTGTATTTATTCTTACATGAACCTGTTGTTTCCCCCCAAAAGAATGTAAGCTCTTTGATCACAGGGACTGTAATTGTTGCCTTTGTATCCATAGTGCCTAGCAAAATGCCGAACCTATAGTAGACTCTTAATAAATGCATTTTAATTGATTGACTAGTAAGGAATATAATTCAACAGAGAAAGTTACAAAAAAGAAAATTCTGACAGTAAATTTCAAATCATGTCAAAAGGATGAAAGGGGGCCCAAAACGTCCAGTGTGTTTATGCAGGGGACTCCGTGTTATCAGATGCCCAAAGAATAGTTACAAAAGATGGAAGGAGAAATACATAATTAAATACAACAATGGAAATTCTGCATTAGTCACTAAAAATTGCACATTATAAACTCACAATATAAGAAAAGAAAAAGCCTGCTGATTATGACAGATGATATGATATTAATAAACAATAAAGAGAAGAAAAATTATTTCATTCCATTCTAATTTCCTTTTTTATCTATTAAGGAGGATGGTTTAAAAACTGGAAAAATAGAATATGGATAATAGGGAACTGTGCCTCTTAAATAAAGTAAGTCCCAAATAAATAAAAGGATAGCAAGAAAGTACCTTGATGCTTTAATTGTGTGTTCAGGTTCACATATGCATATTAATTGCATTCCAGAGTGCTAGAAAACAAAAAATTATATTGTATAATTAGAAAAATATCTGGTCTAGTTGTTAGGAAACTTAAATTGGTTCCATTTTTAAGATTAACTATCTGCATGTCTTCTCTATGAATCAGTTTCATATATATATATAAAATGATGCACATTGGCTAGATAATAAGGTTCCTAGATAGTAAAATAACATTCTAGAATTTCAGTCTGAGAAATAGTGGAGAAAATAAGCATTTGAAACAAATTAATATTGTCCTGATTTTTCAAAAAAAAGGAAATTCTTGAAAATTAGCCTTAATATCAAGGCCAGACTTTTAAAAATGGCTATCTTTTGTTGTCTGTTATCTTTTACCTTTATTTCACAATATGTGCCTCCCAGACTATACTCAAGGACCTATCCTTTGAAACAAAAAAGAAAAATAGATAAAAATTTCATGAAAACTAATCAATATATAAACCAAGTTTGATGGAATTTGCAATGATTCATATCCATACTTCTTGGCAAAGTAGGGAGAGAGGTTCACTTTCTTATCTCCTTTGGAGTAAACTTGGTCATTATAATTTTATTCAGAATTCAGTTTGTGTTTTTTTCATTCCATTTGCATTATGTTAGTCATTATGTATATTGCTTTCCTAGTTCTGATTTACCTCACTTGGAATCAGTTAATGTAATTCTTCAAATATTTTCTGATTTCATTACCATTATTTGCTTTACTATAATAATTTTCCACAACATGTTTAGTCATGTTTACTACCACAATAAAAGTAAGTTGTTATATATGGACCTTTCTAGCTTTGACCTGACTATAATTTATAATATATTATGAAATTAATGGTTTCTGAGCACTTAAGAGTTAGAAATTGTGATCTCATAATATCTCATGAAAAACAAGTTATATCAAAATAACTTCAGTCCCTTGAAGGCATGACAGACAGCACATTTTGGTTTCATCAAGACATCTTTTTTTGACACCTGCAAAAAAGGTGAGAGATTTAGATTAAAAGGCAGGATTTTAATTGGTTAAACAACCATACCATAAGAATGGTAATATCTTGTTAATCTCTTCGTTGAATTTCTCTATTTCTTTTCTTTGCTCCCTGATATGGGCACTAGAATAAAACTATTTTCCTAGTAGCCTCTTTGCAAGTGGTCATCCTGAGTCATAACAACCCTCATGAGATGTGCAAGTTGCCTATGAAATGATGTTCCTTGTTGCCTTTGGACACACAATAAATAACTTATACAAAGTCTTGATTTACCTCAAAGGAAATCAATGAACTACTTTTAGCTAAAATGCAATTTGTTTATGTCTTCTGAGTTGATTTATAGTAAAAATGTCAATACAAATGTAGTTCTATTCTCCATTAATGTGATAATCTGTTGGTTATTGAGGAAAGATTATACATTAAAAGTACAAACCTTTAGCCTAACGTGTAGAGATGCCCTAAGAACAGTTACTTAGAAGTACTTATAGTGCCATATAATAGAACAGTATGTGCAAGTAGAGCACTTATGAATTATTATAAGAAAACTGGGGTGTCACCCAGGAGATGCTTCTTCATCCCAATACTCTCCTCCACAGTTCTAGCTGTCTGAGCATCATCATTGGTTCTTCTGCAACTCACATCTACAACACTTTTCACCAATTACTGCTCCCTATTGCATTTCCTCTTCACTGTTCAAAACTGTTCATCTTCTAAAGCAGTGGTGTCCAACTCAGGTCAAAATAGGGGCCACTACACGTTAGAGAAGGATTCCTGCAGGCCATATATTTTTAGAAAAGCACATGCATGAGTCTATGATTCCATTTGGGATTTTTTTGGCAAAGATACAAAAGTAGTTTATGATTCCCTTCTCTGGCTCATTTTACAGCTGAAGAAACTGAGGCAAACAGAGTTAAGTGACTTGTTCAAGATGGCATAGCTAGTAAGAATCTAAGACTAGATTTGGACTCAGAAAGATGAGTCTTTCTGACTCCACACTCTGCTCTGTCCACTGCATCTCCTAGCTGCCCAATTAAATGAAACTACATTTTCCTTATTCATGACTCTGGCTCCTGAAACTCCATAAATGCATTTCACTCAACCAACCACTAATATTGACACCATAAGATTTTTAAAATAATCATTTACTTAAGATTAAGGCAAAAGAAATAACATAATAAATATATACACATTAAATGAATGAATAAACCATAAAATTCATCACAATCTATATATTAGCCTGATTGACATTCTCATGCCAATACAGACATTACTATGGGGAGAAATTGGCAAATTCTCATAGGAACTAGAGAAGGAAGTTTTCCTTTGAGAGAGGAAATTCAAAATAAAAATTCATGTTCTTGGGGAAATTTATAACTCTTAATTGTAGGCTTTGGTATCATTCATTGGCCCATTCAGGTACATAGGCACCATATAAAACCACTTCTCTTGGGTTTGTACCCCAAAGATCATAGATAAACAGACTTGTACGAAAATATTCATAGCTGCGCTTTTTGTGGTGGCAACAAATTGGAAAAGGAGGGTATGTCCTTCAATTGGGGAATGGCTGAACAAACTGTGGTATATGCGGGTGATGGAATACTATTGTGCTAAAAGGAATAATAAACTGGAGGAGTTCCAGGCAAACTGGAGAGACCTCCAGGAACTGATGCAGAGCGAAAGGAGCAGAGCCAAAAGAACTCTATACACAGAGACTGACATTCTGTGGTAAAATCGAATGTAATGGACCTCTGTACCAGCAACAATGGATTGACCCAGGACAGCTCTGAGGGATTTATGGTAAAGATGCTACCCACATTCAGAGGAAGGACTGCAGGAGAGGAAACATATAAGAAAAACAACTGCTTGAACGCATGGGTCGGGGTGGACGTGATTGAGGGTGTGGACTTGAAACTACCACACCAATGCAACTACCAACAATTTGGAAATAGGTCTTGATCAAGGACACATGACAAAACCAGTGGAAATGTTCATCGGCCATGGGTGGGGGGAGTGCGGGGGGTGAAGGGGAAAGTAGGAGCATGAATCATGTAACCATGTTAAAAATGAATATTAATAAATGTTTTTAAAAAACCACTTCTCTATTTACTGCTAGTTATCTTTACAAAAATTTTTCTCTCATCTTTAGCTTCCCCAGCATTCTCAATTCTGAACTTTAATGCCCCTGAAACTTTTGCTATAAAAAATGCCATTCTTTTGTATTTATCCTCTCCGTGAACTGCTCTGCTCTTGCTTCCATATTATGTACATTTTCCCTTATAATTCGATTAATAAATTTCCTATGAATCCACTTTGTGTTCTTTAGGTAATTCCTTCTTTTCTTTCTTGTGGGAATTATTTATCCCAGGATTTGATTCTTGAGAATTTCTTAGCCTTTCCAAGTTGATTCCCTGTAAAATTTCAGATGACAGCATTTTATGGAACATCTCTGTCCCCTTTTCTCTCATAATCAAGGATGCATGTCTCAATATTCCCAGCTTTCCTCTCCTCTATCAAAAATAATTATGTCCTTTTCTAGTTCCTGAAAGTGTCTCTATAGCCTGAGCTCTAGCTCTCCTAAGTAATTCCAAAGAGGAGGAACACAAAAGACATGGGAAGGAAGACTTTGATCTGACCACAGTTTCCTTGGTGTGATTCCAAGGTCATACTCAAAATACTCTTTCTTATGTGTACCCTGTCTGCATCAGTTTAAATAGATTTGGTATAATAGACATAAGATCACTTCTGATTTTAAAAAATAATGGTGTCTGGGTTTTTAAGATATCCTTGGGATGGGGAAGGATGGCTCATAGGGCTTTTAATATGCCTAGTTGTTTTATTAATCATGGATCCCACCTGAGAGGAGGACCTATACAAAAGCAATAACTATTATAGGTTGTTTAATAAAAAGAAATCCACCTGGCTAGGAAATTTTAGAGATAAGAGAAACAACTAATTAAACTTAATTGAGTATGCCAGGGTAGACTGATTATCCTGCTTTGATTGGCCCCAGAAGACCATGATCTTGGATTTGTCAGGTGAAACCTGGCAAAGCAATGCCTCAAGTAAGGACAGGTGCTGTATTTCTGACTGAAGAACAGGCAATTTTTAGTGAGAAATAAGACAGGAGCTCAAGCACTAGAATAACTGATGGGATGCATATTGTGCTCAGCCACTAAAAGAGCAGCTCAGACTAATCTAATAATACCTAGAAAATGAAGAACTGAAGCCATTATTGGGATAACTCAGAAAATTATCTTTGTTAGGCAGAGAAGAGATGGATATTAGATTTGTGTGTGTGTACCTTATTCTTTTGATCTCTTTGCATACAGACACCCTGCTTGCTTGTGATATAGAGCAAGTAAGATAGCACAGGTCCCAGAAAGGTCAGTAGATAGAGAGTCAGGTTTGAAAGCTAGTCCCACCATTTTTGGCTTATATGACCTTAAGCAGGTAACTTAACTTGTCTGGGGCCTCAGTTTTCTCATCTATAAAATGGAAGGATTTGTGTTAGATAAGAATAACTCAAACCTTTCTCCAAGGAACTCCGAAGCAACTCAAATTTGTTGTGATTCATACATTGACATTGGTAGGAGCACTGAAATAATATATCCTCAAAATATTAAAATTTAAATGAAATATTTCAGTATTTTGTCCCAGGTTCAGTCAGTAAGACCTGAGCTCATATTCCACCTCTGAAACAGATCAGTTTGATCCCTGGGCAAATCACTCCACCTGTCAATGCAACTCTAAAAATAAAATTTACTAATTTTTTTCCAGTATTTATCTATATCAATGAAATCAAAGGTCTACTACCACCCTAAGTCACCCCCCTCCAAAAAAAATGGATTTTTGTCTAACAGATGAGTTGTTTGGATGAATTAGATTTTCTGGAAAAGCATTCAACTTCTTAAAATAAGACCTCAAATACACAGCAGGCAAGAATTCTTGCCAACATATAAATAGAAAACTAGCTTCACTGATTAGATGACATAAGCAAGTTTACATATTGAACCAAAAGTGTCACAATTACATGTTATTTTAGTATCTGCAGCAATTAGTACTGCATTTGACACCTAGTAAGTGTTCGATGTTTGGTTTTTTTTTGTTTCATTTACTCATTCTTTGACAAAAGAGCATCATCTTTTTGTTGTTTGCCTAATAGTAGTGCGAGATTGCATTTACTCACCCATCCTCCCTTGTCTGGTTGCCCCAGTAATCAGTGACATACATTTGGATGACAGCAGGTTAAGGAGATTATATGTCCTACCGCGATGGACAGTGGAAAGCTAAATGGCCCTTAGAGATAGCAAGCCCTTGAAATGGAGGCAACATGGTAAAATATAAACATACCAGATTAGGAAATCTAGAGAATTAGTTACTGTCCTTTCTCTGTCAATAACTTGTCATTTTACTTTAACTAAATTATTTAATATTAAAGTGGATTATCTTTAAATTCCCTTAAAGTCTTAAAATCCGAATATTCTTAATATCCTGCTTTTACCAACCAACCTAACTCATCAGAAACATCACTATACATAACAAATATTTGGCAGATTCTACTTCCTCACACTAACTATAGCCACTAGCGCCACCTCTTATCTTGTTCTCAAGATTGCACATCAGCTGTTCCTCTTTTGGCTTATTGTCTGCAGCTGTGTTATAACAACACCCAGAGCACCCATTAGAGTCAATTTTATTGGTAACTTCTGCTTACTTTAGGAAGGCCATCATCAATCAGCTTCTGCAAATCAAAGCCAACCTCAGCCCCTAAGCTGGCATATACTTGTAATGCAAAGAATGTTTGAGCCACGTGGAAAGACGGATAGAACAAGGTTGTTTGTGTTTTTTATTAAAAGGGGAGGGACAGCTACCAGGAGAAAATAGCTTTCTTGTGTCAAGTTGATAAGTCACTGATAGCCCTAATAATTTTGGGTTGGGGTTTCTACAAAGCACAGAATGGAAGTCATTGTGTTGGTCCTCAGTAATGCATCCATTTGCAACTTTCTTCCCTGTTACTATTTTTTTTGTTTCAATTTTAAATATTAACTATTATCAGGGGTTGCTAACTGAGTGAAAACACAGAATAATGTAAAAGAATGAAAGGTACTATTTGCTGCTAGATTGACTGACTGCTAAAATATAAGCAGGAATATGAATGGACCTCACCTTTTTCTTTTCCTCTCTCTAGTCTCGGTCTCCTCTCTGTTCTACATATACTTCTTTGTCCTCTCTACTTATTCCTGTTCTTGATGTCTTTCTAAGGTTTCCCATATCCACTCCTGCTTCCTAATTTTTGAGAGTCCCTTTACCAGGCTTTGATGAATTCACCCTGAACCCCTTAGAGAAAAGGCAATACAGAACTGTAGGGCATAAGTGGAGGTTAGGTAGCCTATTTTGGAATTCCATCTGGTGATATCTCCCTCAAAACAAACAAAGGTGGACAGGATCATGGCAAAAGGAAAGACAGCATCAGCATAATACTAGAGGAAATTATTTACTATGTGGTGGTTTGCTTCACCACAAGTTCAACCGATACCAGCACACTGACTATCTTGAGATAAAAAATAAAACAAACGAAAAAACTCTACTTAGGTATTTCATTCCATTCTGGACATATTTTAGGAATGACATGAATAATAAGGGACAGAACTAAAATGAAAAGTAGCACGGTGAAATGGAGAGAATGCTGTGTCATACTAAAGAATTTTTATTTTGTCCTTTGGCATCAAGGTGACAGTGTGAAAAAGCAAAAAGGATGCTGGATTTTGAGTCTATGGACCTGGGTTCAAACCTCAGCTCTATCCTTTGGTGTTCATATGTCCTCAGGCCCATCATTTAAACACTTTGGACCTCAGTTTCTCCATTTGTATAATGAGGGGATTGGAACCAATGTTCTTGAATCCTAAATCTATGATCCTATAAACTCTCAAAGATTTTGAGGTGAGGAATAATATGGTCAGGCAGCATGGGAGGAAGGCAGCTAAAAGGTGCAGTGGATAGAGCACTGAGTTTACAGTCAGAAGATTCATCTATCTGAGTTCAAATCTGGCTTCAGACACTTATTAGCTGTATGACCGGGCAGGCCACCTAACCCAATATGCCTTAGTGTCTTCATCTGTAAAATGAGCTGAAGAAGGAAATGGCAAACCCCACTAGTGTCTTTGCCAAGAAAACCCCAAATGGGACACAACTAAAATGACTCATCAGCCATAACAAAGACAATGATATAGTGGATCAAGTACTGGATCTGGGTTGAGGTTCTGCCTCAGATACATATTAGCTCTGTGATCATGATCAGATCACTTCACCTCATTGTGTTTATCTACAACAAGAGGCAGCTAGCCAACAGAGGATAGAGATCTGGTCCTGGAGACATGAATACCTGAGCTTTTTACACCAGGTTTCAGTAGCTTACTAGCTGTGGACCCAGGCAAATCATGAATGTCTATTTGCCTCAGTTTCCCCTACTGTAAAAAGAGGATTATCATTGCACTATCTCCCATAGTTCTGGTGAGGATCAAATAAAATAATATTTGTAAAACACTCACACGGTGACTGGAATATAGTAACTACTTAAATAATACTTTAAAACAGAAAGGTTGTAACACCTGTGTGAGCAACCTTGGGATTGTTTTTAGAAAACCTTTAGAAAAAATGAATGTGGATTGTTATAAGTAGAAAGAATAGTTTTGCAGTTTCTGAAGGAGGGATTAGAGAGCAGAAAGACTCTGGAGTCCAAGAGAACACTTAGCAAGGGCTATTACAAAAGTAGAGCTGAGGGGTAAGGAGGACCTTACTTAGAGGAGTGACTTATATGTAGAGAGCAGAGGAGGAAATGAGTGATAATGCAGAGGGAGAACCAAGATGTTGGCAGCTAATTGAAAGCAGGGCTAACATAGAGGGAAGAGTCAATGAGAGCACTTCAACTTTGGTTATAGAATAAGATTTTTAAAACTGAAAATTTTTAAATCATCTGTTATATAGTATCAAATTTTATTAAGCTTATAATCTTGCATTATGGAAGTTTGTTTTTAAATTACTCATAGAAATGATGATCATATTCTTAACAAATAATGATTATTTTCTTCATTAAAGAAACATTGTTGTCATTTTTTTAGCCTGAATCTCTTTATTTTTTTTCAGAGGCTGGAAGTGCAGTAGCTATTCGTGTCCTGATCCTATTACTAGTCAACATGGAAGACTTGACCTGCCCTGCTTCCAGGTTGGACCAATTTGTCCCTTCCTTAGACAGTCTGATTGCCCTGCACTCTGGGAGAATCACCACGTCAATGCTGGACTTAGTACAAACACATAATCAGTTTTACCCCATAGCAACTCAAAACTCCCAAGTTAAGCAATCCATCAGCCCTTACCTCCCCAGGTAGGAGGAAATACAGGCGGAGGTCATCATACCTGGCCTCATTAAATTTTTTTATAACCTTGGGAAATGTATTTTTAAAGCCTATCTCTTGACCCATCTGGTCTATTAATTGACTATACATTATAAACAGTGAAAAGGAAAATAGTTATGATTTGGAAAATAGTAAAATGCTGTCAAGATAAATAATTGCCTGCAAATTCATGGCCCAATTATTTTTCCTCACTCATTTCATTTTTTTAGAAAAGAAAATTTCAATGCTGAGCTATTTAATTGATGAGGAGTGCCTCATCCAATGATTCCTACATGGGCTTCAATCTCCTGTGATCCTTGGCTCTACAAATTGTACATATAAAAGAAAGTGTCATACAAGAAGGGAAAGCATTGACCTGAAGCTCTTTTCTCAATTTCATCTATGGTAAATGTCAAATTGTGATACCGTATTCAACCTTCTTTTCAACTTGATTAAACAGAGAGCAAATATGTTATTACTGTGTAATGGTGACACAGTCATTCATCACAATGCAATTTGCAATCATGAACTACATTTGTTTATTTTAATAAAATAATAGCTGCCATATGAATCACTAGCTTGTTAATTAATATTCTATTAAGAGCTTTCAGCCTTAAATTATTAATGTAATCTACAAATATCATTTGGAAAGGCTGGAAATAGTGATTCTATTCTATAATAGATTGCATGCTGTCTGCAAGTATTAAGAGATTGGAAGCAACAAGGAAAGTTGCCATCTCTAGACTTGAAACATCTATGAATGAACAGATAACAGTACAAATAATATATAAATTATATAAAAAGAAGCAAAATGAAAAAAATTTGATGGACATGAAAACTAATAATGGATTTGTCAAAAGTAGCTAATAGTTGTTTATCTCCAGATGGAGCACAGGAAACAGCTAGTATCAAAAGATATGTCATGGATGTTATATGGGTAATTTGAGGAAAGGTATTTGGGATAAAGGAAATGAAAGGAGGATGTTGGAGACTTGCTAAATTGGTAATCTCGGTTACAGGTAGGCTGGGATTAAAGGAAATTCAGGGTATAATAGGACTGAAGTCAGGAGTATAACACAGAAGGGAAACAGAGATCTTCAGGAAGAAGAGAAATTAAACTAAACAGACAAACACAGCAGGCTTACAGACTGGGACTTAGACTCAAACACAAGCTGAGGGAAATAGACTAGACTGAAATTAACAAACAGGCTTTAGTTAATTTCACAGGAAGGGACTTGTTTTGAAGTAACACCTTCCTTCAAGATGGATGCCCCAGCTTCCCTCTAAGCCCAGAGTATGTTGTCTCTTTCCCTCTTCTTCCCTCTTGATAACTAACAGACAAATTACACTAATAGGGCTGTTGAAACACAAAAGGGTTTATTTTGTTTGAAGGATGTTTGTTAGGAAGGTGGATCAAAGGAAAGCCCTATCAGTTGTCTCAGGAACTTCAGTTGGGGAAGAGAAGCAAAGACGGAGTCTGAGTAAGGACCTGCCTTTAAACTCAGCTTTACAAAGTGCTATTGTTATCTAAAGGGAATAAATGATGACTGACTAACTATAACTAATGCTATCAATTAGGTAACTCTTCACAGATTTAACTCCTCTCTAATTACTCTCTTTATTAACTCCACAGACATATAAGGTAAGGGAGGGAAGGCAGGGATAGTATTAGGAAAGGAAGATATAAAGGGTTTATCTAAAATAATAATTTCTTAAGTAAATATATCAAAGCTAGGCTAAATTTCAATATTAAAGCTAGGTAATCCAGGCAGCTCGGCTCATTGACAACCTCCATCCACGGAAGATCCAGCCAACTGCCCCTTTCTCAAGATTCCAAACCCCTAACAGCTTTTGGAACTCAGCCAAAGCTAGAAAAAACTATATCACCCCAATTCTGTATACTACAAATGCCCCTTTTCTTTTCAAAATGTGCAACTAGCACCATTTTAATAGTTACTAAAGTCTAAGGGATTACTACTCTTATACTAAGCTAAATTCTTACTAAGCTCTTATCCCTAACTAAGTTTGCAAAATAATAAAAGGTTGCTATCTGCTAAACTATGCTACAACTAAATAAGCTAAAACTAAGACGGGATAAGGTAAAAGTAAAGGAGAGGAATGGGGATTTCATTTTTTCAAAAAAATTTTGAACAGAAAGGAAAACAAATTACATTTTAAACATTCACACATTTTTAAGGCTAATTTTTGCTAACTAGAACAAAGTAATGAATCCTATCTATGCATTACCTAATTTTATGAACTACTCAAATATAATATTAACTAAGAAAAGTTTTGCAAATTTTTTTCCAAATATGCTTCTAAATTGTAGTTCTCTTGCTAAAGTTAGTGTATGAATAAGTTAGTACACTTATGCCTATGTTAGAAATGTTAGTAATAATAAGTAAGCCTATATCTTTTGTAAGTCTATTGGTTAAACCATAGACCTTTGTTATGTACAATATTTACAAAGAAAATTTTAGAAAAATCTGTCCCTGTGCTAACTTACTAAACTAACTAAACTGTCCCTGTGTGTTATTAAACTTATTGCTAATGGTTAGTAATCAAAATTACATATGTACATGACATGTCAGGTGATTTGAGTAGAACGGTATCTATACCATAGTAAGAGACCTTCTTTTACTAAGGCAGATATACCCTTCTCTCTTAAGTGAAAGTTTATGTTTCACATGTAAATGTGAAGTCAGGAAAATGTTTTATGTGTTGTCTATTGACTTATCTGTATAATGACGTGTTACATACTTACTCCACCGGAATTCTTTTGCAATTAGCATGTACTGCTTGGATGGAATCTAGTGTTGTGTGCAGTGAGAATTCTGTTGGGTGTAAGTTATCTCTTTTCCAAATACATGTGTCCCACGCTGATTCGATGTTCCTCTTCACAGTGTGGATGTCCTCTTTATGATAGATGTATTTGGTCACGGATGTCTTTGTAGTTCTCAGGTTTGCTGTCCTCGTGAAGATCTGCGTAGTCAGCAACAAGTGAACAATGTTCGATGTACCCGCGCTTGTCAACTTCTGACTTGTGTTGCTTGATGCACCAGCGCTTGTCACCTTCTGACTTGTGTCAGGAACAAATTTTTAAATGTCTATCATATATGATTATTTTCTCTTCTTCTTTTCTTTTATGATTTTAATAAAGATGATTATTATAGGTAACCAAAAAATAAAAGTTTGTGATTAAGTCTTTGTGCTTTCATTCATTCGTCGTCATCAGTTTCTAGATCTGATATTGATTGCAAATCAAATGTTGTGTCTTCTTCCTTCATTGATTCTTTTCCATCGTCATAATTATTTACAGATGATTCTTCTAAGTGATTGAGATTGGGATAATCATTTGGGTGTAAAATCTGATTGTTTACTGGTTCTTGGTCTACTTCTGCTTCTGATTCATGCTCTGATTGTTGTTCTGTTTGCTGCTCTGTTTCTATGGTCTTATGAATAGATTTTGGATTTACTGAGGACTTGCTTGATTGTTCAGTTGGTGCTAATTGATCTTTGTTTTGCATAGTTTCTGGGTCTTGTGGTCGTTGTTGTAGGGACATGTCTTTAGCTGGCTTGACATGGGTGACATGGAACCACGGATCTTTTCCTTCAATTTTGATTGCACTTGGAGTTGTTAATATTATTTGGAAAGGTCCAAGCCATTTGGGTTCTAACACAGTCTTCCTAGCAAAGTTTCTGGTGTAAACATAATCTCCAGGTTGGAAGTTGTGTAGATCAAAATCAAAAGGTACTCTTTGATGTATCAAGACTAATTTGCGAAGTTGATTTAATCGTTGCTTGAGTAATTTGATATATTCATATAGCTTGCATTCCATACCTAGGTGTAATAATTTGTGAATGCTTTGAGGTGCTTTGCCATGGAATGGTGGATGTCCATGCCGCATTTCAAATGGTGAAATATGTGTGATGCTGTTGGGTTGGCTTCTTAGGTGGAATAGTGCTAATGGCAATGCATCAGGCCATTTCATATGAGATTCTGCATATAATTTTGCTATAAGATTTTTTAGACTTTTATTCACTCGTTCAATCTGCCCAATAGATTGCGGCCTAAATATTGAGTGTAGATGTCTCTTAATTCCTAATGTTTCATAAACTGTAGCTAGAATCTTATTTGCGAAATGGGACCCAGAATCTGATGCAATATGTAATGGTATAGAGAATCTAGGTATTAATTCTCTTAGTAAGATTTTCACAACAAAAGCTGAGGTGTTACGCTTTGCTGGAAAAGCTTCTGGCCATTTAGTTAATCTATCCACTATTACTAAAGCATATCTATAACCATTACTCCTTGGCATTGTGATGTAATCAATTTGTAAGCATTCAAATGGTGTGTAAGCTAAAGGTTTTACTCCCAGACTATGAACTTTTGTGATTGTCTGGTTGTGATGCATACAAATTTTGCACCTCTGTGAAATTCTCATAGCAACTTCATCTATGCCCTTTGCATTCCAATACCTGTTTATAGAATCTGCCATGCCCAGAGTTCCATAATGCCCTTTCTGATGTAGTGCATTGCAAAATGTGTAATATAAGGATTTAGGTAACATCGGTTTTCCATTTGCTCCTAACCAAACTCCGTTAACAAGATATGCACCGTGATGTTTTTTCCAATCCTTCACTTCCTTTGGGGAGTATGCATTTTTTAGATCTTCTTCCTCCACCAAAGATAAGTTCAGAATTGTCAGAGCTCCATATCTTGCTGCATATCTGATATATCTAATTTCAGGAATTATTGAGGAGGATTAAACCATATGAATTCAACTATCAATATGTTGACAAGGAATGTCAAACCAGTCATTGTCATGCTAACTTGTTTATATAAATAGAGAGAATCATGATAGTGATTTGGGATCAAACCTGACATCTGGACCACTGCAATGGCTTTCTAATTTCTCTCCCTACCTCAAGACCCTCTATACTTTAATACATCTTCTACAGAACTGTCAATAAATTTTCTAAAGTATAGGTCTGACCAGGTCATATCCCAGCCCTCACTTAATAAACTCCAGTGATTCCCTATTATATGATCAAAGAGAAAATCCTCTGCTTAGCTTTCAAAGTCCTTCATAAATTGACCTTTTTAACTTTTCTAGTCTTCTTTCACTTTAAACCCTTCTATGTCTTCCATGATCCAGTGACAGATGATCTCATTGCTGTTGCTCAAATATAATACTCCATCTCCAGAGGACATTTTCATTGGCTTCCTGGCCCCAATGTCAGGATTTCTATCCTTCCTTATCTCCACCCCCTAGCTTCCTTTAAGACTAAGTTGAAATCCCACTTTGGGGGAAAACCCTTTGCCTTTCCCTTTAATCTCAGTGTCTTCCCCCTGAGATGATCTCTGAAATTCACAGCTCTTCAGTAGCCCCTGGCTCTGGGACCCTTCCCTTCTTCTCATTGTAAAGATTGAAAGAAGCACGTTGATAAACTCTTCCCAGATTTTCTATTTAAGAAGAGGGCTCGATGTAACCACCCCATCTTTTCTAACCAGGCTGCCCATCGTCAACATGCCTCCATAGTGAGTACCTTCCCAACAACTCTGCTGCCCAATCTACAAAAAATGAGCTCCCCTTCCATTATTGTCATGAAAATACAAAAAGGAGTCCTTGTATTCATTTTGTGCAATGATAAATGTTAAAGAAGAGCAGACTAGTGACTTGTCTTCATGCTTTTCTATCTGAACCCCATAAGAAGTGGGGGGAAAGGATACAGCAATGATCAACAATAAGAGTAATAAGTCGCTAACACATAATTCTTACAAGTTTTCAGAGGACCATATGTGCATCATCTCATTTAAATATCTTAACAACTTCATGAGGTACAACAAGTATTATTGTCCCCTTTTTTGCACATGGGGATACTGAGGTTCAATTAAGTAAAGAACCTTCTCTATGGCCAAACAACTCAAAAGTGTCAAAGATAAGATCTGAACCTAGGTATTTCTAATACCAAGTTCAGCACAATTCATTAGGCTAAGTCTTACTTTTAACTTTGTGTTTGGTTTTGATTTTAAAAATTATACAAAAAAGTTAAAGAAGTCTATTTAGTAATTAGGGTTATGAGTGATGGAATAAGATCCTGCTGGTATTACTATAGCTGCAATTTGAATAAATCTGTCAAAAACTTTTATGCCAAAGGCACAAAAGGCCCAGATTTCCTAATAGGGATGTCATAGTTTTCTTGGTGCTAGTCTCTATCTACCCAAATGGGAAAATGTCTTTGCTGAACACCTCAGTAGGGTAGCAGTTGTTCTTCCAGCTGACAAGTACCTCAGCCATTATGTCTCCAAAGGAAGTTTTAATCAAGGAACATTAAAACGAACAATCTATATAATCTACAACAGGCTAATCTTAGCAACCTATAATTTTACAATATCACAGGCATTCATTTTTCCCAAGTGTTGCTTACAACTCTAAGATGAAAACTCTTTTTCATAAAAGAGCCCTCCATGAGCCATTACCTTGAAGTCTTTTAGACCACCTTTGGCTGGCATGGAATGATATCCTAGAAAGGATACAAGAAGAGGTTTAGGCTTTGTCAATACAAAGAGCTCTGAGCTCCTTTTCAGAGACAAGAGTAAAGGAGGAGAGAATGGGGGGGGGGTGATTTTGAGAGGCTTTGAGATAGAGAAAAGTGGAAAAGAGGAAATTCATAATAGATGGTCTTTTTTTTTTAAAAGAGTAGGAAGTTGGGGCAGCTGAGTGGCTCATTGGATTGAGAGCCAAGTCCAGAGATAGGAGGTCTTGGATTCAAATCTGACCTCAGACATTTCCTAGCTGTGTGACCCTTAGCCAAGTCACTTAACCCTCATGGTTTACCCCTTACCACTCTTTTGTCTTGGAACCAGTACAGGTATTGATTTTAAGATGGAAGATAAGAGTTTTTTAAGAGTAAGAAGTGAGCTTTTCTGATGAGATAGAAAAGAAAATACTGAAGGGATGAAGTTTTGAAAAGATAAGAATTGTAGTTTTGAGCAGCATCTGTGGGTTTTGCTATAAACAATCCATTCTGGTTTGGGAAAAGACCTCTGTTTTCATTGGTGTAGAGAATTATCAGTAAGGAAAATTTTTCTGCAAATGAAAACTGGCACTAGACTATAATCTTAGAAAGCTGCCCTGACAACTTGCTTGACTTGTCCAGGGTCAAATGAACAAGATGTGCCAGAGTAAGACTTGAACCCAAACAAGAAATAAAAGGATGGTCATGCAGCTTTAGGGCTCAAGTGAAATTATATCATATAAATAGGTAATCAAGCGGTAGGATGGTATAGTCAATAGAGAATCAATCTCAGTCGAAAGGACCTGGGATCAAGTCCTGCTGCTAACACACACTGGCCATTTAACTGAACAAATCACAATCGCTCAACCTTCCCAAGCATCTCTCTCAGAATATGTAATAGATGCTAAGCAGGTGCTGACCTGCATGTGTAGAGGGAACTTCCTCCTCAATAATTCCTGAAATCAGGTATCTCTAGGGAGCCAGAGGAAATTAGAGTACACTCAGTTGATGCATTAATATGGGTAGGAATAGAGGAAGTGGCTGGTGAGTATAACCCAGAGTTGGATCTTGGAAAATTTTAAGTAGTGATAGGAGAAGTGGAATGGGCTCAAGAGCAGAGGACAGAACAAAAATAAAATTATTAAGTAAAGAGTCTAAATTGTGAAAGGAGGAAACTGAATCTAAAGTAGAATGATAGACAAAAAAGTGCAAAAGTACGGAGTGACTGGATCTTGTGAGGTGAAAAGTTTGGTGATTGATTAGTGTCTATTAAAAATCATCATTGGTTGCCCATTGTGACAAGACATTCAGCTGGAAAGAAGCTTCTGCCATTGTTAAATGCCCCAGTACCCTTTGCCTCCTTAACTACCCCTTCTCTCCATATCCCTCCAGTGGTCCCAGATCCCTAATGCTCAGGCCAGAAAACTGTTTGGAGAAATAAGATGAGAAGGTCTCCAGGGCAAGTTGTGCAGTCTAACTGCCTACAGAGTTTTAATGAGAGGAAAGACAGCTCTTTCCAAGATAGTTTTAAGTATAGTATGATGAACTGGATGACCTCTGAGGGTCTCTACCATCTTCAAAATCAGTGAAGTTCTGGAAGAATAATGTATGTCTCCATGAGTTTGATGTAGCCTTCCTGAATGACTTTATTATTCTTTCTTTAAATTATGTATGACTTACAGTTCCAGTTGAATATCAATTGGAAAACAAATCTAAACCTCCTTTTCCAACATCTCTAAGACAGGGCTGTATGGCTGTATGCAGTGAATGATTAACTTAAAGATTGTAGAGTAAAGAACTAGGATTCCCATCCATGCCTCCTTTTAATGGCTACTCATGAAGACTAACTTCCATATATTGACTTTGACCTCTTCAGTACTCCTTTTTTCCTGTTTTATTTAATTTAAAATTTTGAATCTTCAAAGAAAACCTGTTTTTGGCTTCAATTTCTCCATTCATATTCCCCTCTTTTAAGGAATCCTTTTGCTCTTCACCTCCTGAATGTGTATTATAATCTGAGATGAATGATTAGCACCTTTTCCGAGAACAGAATATAGATTTTAATAAAGTCATATTGGATGGAACTTAACATTTCCATTTGTTGAAACATTTTAGCCTTCTGTGGAACTACCTGCATATGCCTTGAATGAAAACAATGTTTGCATAAAATAATTGGCAGTTTCTCTCCTTCCTTAGCATCACTAAACAGGTCACTCAAGTTTATTAGCAGATGATAATTTAGAGACGTGGCTTTGGAATTTAGGTACACAATCCTCAAGCAGGAGTCAGGGAGCCTGTATCTGAAGCCTGCCTCTGCTTCTTACCTGAGGGAACTTAGACAAGTTATTTCACCTCCCTCAGACTCAATTTCCTCATCTAATAAAAGCACATAAAGGTTTTGGTATGTTGAGTAGATTTTCTGGGAAACTTACAGAACGTCAGAGACAAGAATAGGAGAAGATGAAAAGACAAAGAAGGACAACAGTGAAGAGAGTAAGCACATCATTGAGACAGATCATTGATTCACTAAATATTGAAATATAATTGTTCATAATCTTAATGAGATAGGGCTTCTAGGATTATAAATGCTTTGAGGACATGGGATATGATTTATACTTCTCTGATATCTTTCACTATGTTTAGCACAGTACTGGGCACAGTGTATAGAGCCCTTCCCATTCATTGACCCCTTCTCCATGGAGGGATTGACCAAAAATGGGCACTCACTGGAACAGACCTAGAAAGAGGAATTGACATACATATTGGTTAAGTGAAAGAAGAGATAGCAAAGTTCAGGAATAGAAAGTGATGGACAAGGTACTATGGTAGCCAGATCAGAGAAGAAAGAAAGAAATCAAGCATTTATTAGGTACCTACTATCTGCCAGTCATTTGTGGCCATCCTTTACAAATATTATCTCACTATCCTCACAGCAACATTCTGAGATATGTGATGTTGTCATCCTCATCTTCATTTTGGGAAACTAAGGCAAAGAGAGGTCAAGTGATTAGCTGAGGGTCACACAGCTATTAAGTACCCAAAGCCAAATTTAAACCCATATCTTCTGACCACACCATCTAGCTACCTCTACAATCTTCTCTTGCCTACCCAAGACTCCCAGTTCTACTAGTTCTGAACAAGTCAGAAGGAATAATCAGAATCTGAGAACAGTAAGGAAAGAAATAGCTATGTAGAGAGGATTGGAAGTTGTAGTCTGCAATGGAACTGTGAGTAGGATGGAGAATCTCCTTCTGTTCAAAATCTTTCCAGCCCTCCAATCTGGCTTTTGACCTATCGATCACCAACCCATCCCACTACAAGCTGAATATGTCTTGAGAAATGTGTTTTAGTTCCTGCATACCTTTCTCTAGTCTCAAAATAGACAAGGCATGATTAGACTAAAACAACTGAACTATCTTTCATGGAACACTTGGGTTCTTTCTAATATTGGATAAAGGTTGCTGAGACTAGGGAAAGCTGTAGTATATGTGAACTGTGCATCAATTATATGTTGTTGACTCCTTTTATTAATACCATGAAAAAAATTTGTTCGGGGTTGACTCAAGTCACAAGACTAAGAAATATAGAAGATTCAGAGATGAAACGGGTTTTCTGATAGGTAGAGGTTCAAAAGATATTTCTAATTACAAGGATTTCCACCAACCACTCCCCTGAGACTAAAGAGAGGTCTTGCCTTCCAAGAAGAGACAGAGGTAGGCAGTTGAAGTTCCGCCCCTCACCCCACTCTCTGAGAACCATAGGGAAGAAAGAAGTTATTTCTTTAGTGCTAGAGCCCAGTGGAGTGTGTGATTTTAGTGTCTATTATTAGGTTAGTTCCTAATAATGTTAGTAGTTGGTTGAAATACCAACTTAGGCAATTAAATGGGAAATTGAGTTAATCAAATCAGCATTGGATCATCCAAACAAAACTTTTGCCAACTGTATTCAGATAGAAACATTTTTATCTTCTAAAAACTCAAACAATGAATTCACTTTTCTAATAACATTTTGTGAAGACTTAGTTTTTTTAAAAAATCAGACTAAAGCCATCCACACTGGAAGACTGTTTTTTTTTGGCAACAGACAAGGGTCTAAACTTGGAATCAGAAAAACTAGGTTCAAGTTCCAACTCTGACACTTCCCAGCTCTGTGACCATGGGCAAGCAACCGAGCCGCTCTGACCCTCAGCTTCCTAATCTGCAAAATGAGGATCCTGATATATACTATCAACCACATGGCTTCATTTATGAGGACTAAACAAGTGTGTGAATGTATTTTGTAACCATAAATTGCTATTTATATGAATCTGATCAATTTACATTTTAAAGGGTTCTGAACTTACCTTCCTTCCTCCTTTTCGGAATCCTCATCTCATAGAATCTTAATTGAAAAGGAAATTAATGACCACCCAATCCAACTCATTCCTTAATAGAAATGTACATTGCCATAAATATCCACACCAAAAGAACAATCAGAATTGTTGAACTTATATTCCAAGAGCTTTTGGTGACCATTGTGTTTGGAAAGTTATCCCTCATATTAAGTCAAAATTTTCCACTCTTTAATTTTTTTCCCATAGATCTACCAGGTGAAGCAAAGAAAAATATAAATAATAAATTAAATAAAAGTTTAATCCCACTTCCACATAACTCCCCCAATACAAAGACATCTATTATGCCCTTTCCCAAGTCTCCTCTTACAATTCTATCAAGTGATCCTCATGTGGCATGACTTTAAGATACACTATCATGCTTCCTTTCTTAGAGGAAAAATGATTCCTCTCCAAATATGTCAAGTCCTATTATGTGGAAGAGAGTTATGTTGTTCATCTTGAAATCAGAAGGAATGACAAGGAACAATAGTTATGAAGGGAATGATATAAGGAAAAACTTCCTAATAATTAGAGCAGATTATAAATAAAATGAGATGTCACAGGAAGCCATGACTTTTCATTTTCAATATAGACATTTTCAAATAGAAGCTAAATACTACTTTATTGAGGATATGGTTGAAAAGATTACTATTTGAGTAATGGTGGGATGAGTTTATATCTGCTGTCACTTGCAACTCTGAAATTTTGTGATTCTCAGATACTTTGGTGTTCTCTTATGTGATCTATCTCCTCATTTATTATTCAAATTAGAAAATGAAGGCAAATGGCAATGCAAACTTTAAAAATGTTATTATTGTCAGTATCTTGAGTTTTGTATCTCATTGGTCATATTTTGTTTTCCCCTTGCCTATTCAAAGATCATTCTCTTTGGCCAAGAAAACATTAGAAAAAATGAGAAATGAGTAGTTCTTCCTCACCTTCCTATTATTAGTATAAATTCCTGTCACCTAAACAGCCATCCCATAGGAACAAACTCCCTCTTGCCCTCAGCATTAGTCAAAATAAAACCCTTTTTAATTTTCCCTAATATTCATCATATGCTTCAGCTCATTATTTTCTTATCTTTAGTAGTATTGGTTTTATTGCTGGATCATGTTGCTCATTTGTGGTTATCTTTGCTTATTTGACTTTACTTTCATGTTATCCATAATTCATCTTAAAATATAAGTTGGTCAATGAATTCTCTGTTCATCCACATCAGTTTCTTGAGGCTAAATTTTCCCATTTTTCTTTCTCATAAGTAGTGTTTTTTATAATCAGAATTTCCTTCTTGATATCATCCCATATGGACCCACTTACTCTATAGAATTTTAGTACCTCAATTCTGTCTATTTTTTCATCTGAACCCATCAGCATGTAAATTCCTTGAAGGCAGGGACTGTTTTTGCCTTTCTTTGTATCTATGGCATGTATCAGAGTGCCTGTCATATAATAAACATTTAATGTGTCATTGCTTATCAATTGGTTTATCAGAAATGTGTTCTCCCAAATCAAGGGTACACATCAGAGAAAGCCAATATTTCCCCTCCTGCTCTATCATGAATGTTTTATTGCATGATATTTTAAGGTCCTCAAGGGCAGGGACAACATTTTATATTTTTTTCTTTATCCCTCTATGGTACATGACACATTGTGGGAAGTCAATAAATATGTAACATGCCATTTACTTCCTTAGAATAGGAAACAAAAAAAAAGAGTCTAAAATAGAAAAAAATAAGCTCAAGTCTCCTAACACAGTACATCAGTTGAAGATTAGGGCTCTCCTTATCCAGTACAACTGCCATAGAACCAATGACCAATGACCATTGATGGGTTTCTTAGATATTAAAATATATTCCATTCAGTCCTGCTGAGGACACGGCTCTTAACAATACATGGATTTGTCAGCTATAAGATGCTTTTGTATTGATTTCAAAGAGCTTCCTGGATGAACTTGAAAGCCATTTGCTGAATGTGGGATTTTTGTAGGCCTGCAGTTGTCAATAAATGTGTTTTGCTGTAATTAATAACTATATGTGCTTGCACCTGTGGGGAAGACGAAGCATCTTTCTAATTTCATGTTCAGCAATAAACATGAGCAACTGTCTGCATGATTCCTCTTTGATTCCAGATGCAAGCAGCATGGGATGCTGTGATCCGCACTGTTCTGCATTCCCTCGTTGCCCTTGTCCCAATTTATTTTTCTGCCCAGATACATAGAGAAGTCATTTTGTTTAGTTAATTCTGAATTGTCGAGAAAGATACGTTGGATCAAGGCCTGTCACTTTTTCACAAATCCTGAGGAGAGCTGGGCTTTGGTGTGGATTTGCCTTGGCAGGAAGCATGATGTTAAGGGATTGCAGTAAATCGCTGGATTCTACGGACTGGGGAGATATCCTTACTTAAAGTGGGTAATGAGCACCAGAGCTATTGTGGAAGCAATTAATCCTAATCACTTATAAGACAATAAAATTTAATTATGGGTTCTTAGAAAACTAAAAACCTACCAATTATTGTTAATAGGCTTCTTTCTCGATCATAGATAGTGAGCCGAATTTGTTGAGGCTATTTTCCCAGCAGTTAATTTAAAAACTCTCACTTTATTTTTAGTTAAGGGTGCCTTGGTTGAACATTGCCTTGTCACATAGGAGATAAGTCTTCTGCCCAGTTTTAGATCCCTTAGGTTAAGAATATAATCAGTTAAGAACCAAATTTGCAGACATATTTTATTATAATTAGTGTCCTTTAGTCCTTTGAGACCTCAGATCCTTTTTAACAGTTCACAGAAGTCTGTCCCTCTTGTCCCTTAACTGTAGGGTGTCTGTCTCTACATTGATTGTAAGTATGATGACACGTGTAAGTACAAACACCACAAAAAACCTCAAATTTATTCTGATTTTGTCAGTCTCTGGAAAGTAAACGGTAGGGGAACTGATGCTCACCCCAGGACAGAATATTAATCTTTCTGGGAATTAACAGACAATATAGTATGTGATTTTCCTTTCCTCAGAGAGTTATATGTTATTCTTTTATAGCTTTTTGGGTTATTCATCCTGAGCATATTGAAGAAATACTATGGCTCCAACAGGGTTCATGTGGCTATTGAATTCATTCTAGACACAAGCTAAGGAATATTGGAAGGTGATAATCCAATAAAGGCAGAAACAGGGTTTCTCTGAAGACCCAGTAATTTCCTCCCTTGTAAAGGAAACATCCTCCACACTCCCAAATAAGCGCTCACTTGGAGGTCCACAAGCCTTCTCTAACTGCTACCTCTTGGTTATCATAAAGTCAAACTGTATAAATGAACAATTTTAAAACAAAATGCAGCAAAACAGCATTCAAAGAAATCACTTCCCCTCAACAACAACAAACAAAAAACAAACAAACAAACAAACAAAAATAAAAAAATTTAAAAAACTGTGTGAGGTCAGTATTCATTGTGTAAGTTAGAATTTGGTAGATATCTCTCTATTCCTATTCTTTAGTGGTATTCCTTTCTGCTTCCACAAGAAATTCTTCTGGTCCTTGAGAAAGGTATTAAATTTTGTCCAAATCCTAGAATCTAGTTTTCAAAGCCATCTTTGACCTGGGTCCAACCTACCTTTTCAGCTTTCTCTCTTACTAGTCCTTCAGTGCCTCTGCTGATGTGCCAGTATCTAATTTTTAAAACCCTAATAATCCTTCAAGGACTACTTCAAATGTTTTCTCCCTCCTCTGAATTTCAACTATCCTTGATTCTATTTGGCATAACACATTCTTTTTATGTTATTCACCTACATCTCCTGAACTAGACAATAAACTCATTTACAAATAGTCAAACTTTATTTATTTTTGTATTCTCCCAGGTAACTAGGAAAGTACCTTTCATGTAGTAAAGATTCAAGAAATTAGTTATTAAATTATAAACTCCACTATTAGTTTAGAAACTCCTTGACAGTGGTAAATGTATATTATATAAACTTTTCCTCTCTCCCAAGACTAGGAAATGTTTTCTACGTAGCTGATGTTCATCAAATGTTTATTGTGGTTCCCTGCCACCAAAAAAAAGAACAGAATCCAAATGCAGATCAAAACATACTATTCTTTATTTCCTCCATTAATTTTTCTCTGATGTACGCAATATGTCTTGTTTCACAACAATGAACAGGGAAATATATACTAGATGATAATATATGTACAAACTATATCATATTACCTGCCTTCTTGGAGTCAGAGGAGGAGTAGGAAGGAGGGAGAGAATATAGATTGCAAAATGGCAGAAGACAAATATTAAAATTTTCATTCATATGCAATATGAAAATTTTGTTTTTAATTTTAAATTTTATTGTTGCAAGTGGAATGGTGGTTAAGAGCTTCTGCATGTGTAGTCAAGAAGACTCATATTTTTTTGGATGTTGCCTAATAAATTCTGCTCCAGCTTTTTACCTTGAATCTGTGTGTTTCACCCTGCCTCAAATGTGTTTCTTGTAAACAATATATAGTAGGATTCTGCTTTTTAATCCACTCTGCTATCCTCTTCTTTTTTATGAATTAGTTCATCCCATTCAAAGTCAGAGTTATGATTACTGTGTATTGCCCTCTATCTTATTTTCCTCTTTAGATCCTGCTTTATTCTGTTTCACTCTGTACCTCCTTAGCATTATATTGATTTTTATCACACACACACACACACACACACAAACACACACACACGCACACACCCATTTCCCCTTCCCTCCAATTACCTCCTCCTTCCCTTGTCTTGTTCCCTTTCTACTTCTCTGTAGTGTAAGATATTATTCTATATATAATTTATTTCATTTAATCTCTTCCTTCCCTTTTCTCTCAATTAAAGCCTCTCTTTCACCCCTTGATTTTTTGTATATCATATCATATGCTTACATGTATCATACTACATATATTTTCATATCATCACATTTACATACATATCATATCATCATTTACATCATATCATCATAATCAGCTTACTTCCCCACCCTCTTTCTAAGTATATTCCATCTTCTCTACTACTAAGAGTAATTTTTGATAATTACCAAAATCCTCTTTCCATGTTGACATATAAACATTTTGATCTTAATGAGTCCCTTAAATTTTCCCTTTCTTATTTACCTTTTTAGGCTTCTTTTGGGTCTTGTGTTTGGACTTCCATAAGTTTTATTTAGGCCTGGCTTATTCATCAGGAATATTTGGAAATCTTCTATCTTATTGAATTTCTTTTGTTCCCCCAAAAGAATACTCAATATTGTTGGATAGGTGACTGGATTGTAAACCCAGATCTTTCTACTTCCTGAATATCATGCCTTCCAATCCTTTAATGTAGAAGCCAATAGGTCCTGTGTGATCCTGACTGTAGCTCCATGGGATTTGAATTGTTTCTTTCTGGCTGTTTATAATATTTTCTCCTTGACTTGGAGGCTCTTGAATTTAACTATTGTATTCTTAGAAGTTGTCATTTGAGGATTTCTTTCTGGTGGTGATCTGTGAATCCTTTCAATTTCAATTTTATTTTCTGCTTCAAGGATATCTGAGCAGTTATTTTGATAATTACTTGTATTGTGATATCCAAGATTTTTTTTGATCATGGCTTTTGGGTAGTCCATTAATTCTCAAATTGTTTCTCCTAGATCTATTTTCCAGGTCATTTTTTTTCAATAAGATTCATGTTTTCCTCTTTTTTTTCATTCCTTTGATTCTGCTTTCTTTTTTCTTGATTTCTCATGAAATTATTAGTTTCTAATTGCTCAATTCTGATTTTTATGGCCTGATTTTCCTCTGTCAGTTTTTGGTTCTAGTTTTTCAATTGACCCATTTCTTCTTGCATTACTTTCATTTCTCTTCCGCACTTTTCCTCTGCCTCTCTTAATTGGCTTTTGAAGTCTTTTTATCTCTTCCAGAATCTATATCCAATCCATATTTTGGGGGGGCTTTCCATATTTTTGCTTTGATTTCACTGTTCCCTTCTGTGTCTGTACCTTGCTCTTTATCTCTATAAAATTCTTTAGAGTTAGGTGCTTTGGGGTTGTTTACTCATGTTTCCTACCTTTTTTTAGGTAGGCTCTGTTTTCTGGGAGGTTACCCCAGAAAGGTACCCTCTTAAACTTCAATCCTTTCTTTTTTAATTTTTAATTTTGAATATTTTCCCATGGTTACATGATTCATGTTCTTTCCCTCTCCCTCAAGACCCCCACAGCCATAGCTGACACACAATTCCACTGGGTTTTACATGTATCATTGATTAAGACCTAATTCCATATTATTGATAGTTGGACTAGAGTGATCTTTTAGCTTCTACATCCCCAATAATATCCCCATCAGCCCATGTGTTGAAGCAGTTTTTCTGTGTTTCACCTCCCACAGTTCTTCCTCTGAATGTGGATAGTTTTATTTCTCATAAGTCCCTCCGCATTGTTCTATATCCTTGTATTGCTGCTAGTAGAGAAGTTCATTATATTCAGTCGTACCACATACCATCAGTCTCTGTTTATAACATTCTCCTGGATTTGCTCCTTTCACTCTGCATCAATTCCTGGAGGTCATTCCAGTTCACATGGAATTCCTCTAATTCATTATTCCTTTGAGCACAGTAGTATGCCATTACCAGCAGATACCAGGATTTGTTCAGCCATTCACCAATCAAAGGGCATCCCCTCATTTTCCAATTTTTTGCCTCTTCAAGGAGTGCAGCTATAAATATTTTTGTACAGGTCTTTTTCCCTATGATCTCTTTGGGGTACAAAACCAGCAATGGTATGACTAGACCAAAAGGCAGGCAATCTTTTAGCGCTCTTTGGGCATAGTTCCAAATTGCCATCCTGAATGTTTGGATCAATTCACAACTCCACCAGCAATGCATTAATGTCCCAATTTTGCCACATTCCCCTCCAACATTAATTACTCTCCCCTACTGTTATTTTAGCCAATCTGCTACATGTGAGGTGGTACCTCAGAGTTGTTTTGATATTCATTTCTCTAATTAGTAGAGATTTAGAACACTTTCTCATGTGCTTATTGATAGTTTTAATTTCTTTATCTGAAAATTATTTCTATTCATGTCCCTTGTCCATTTATCAATTGGGGAATGTCTTGATTTTTTTACAATTGATTTAGCCCCTTGTTTATTTGAGTAATTAGATCTTTGTCAGATTTATTTGTTATAAAGATTTTTTTCCCAATTTGTTGCTTCCCTCCTAATTTTGGTAGCATTGGTTTTGTTTGTACAAAAAAAATTTTATAATTTAATGTAATCAAAATTTTTTATTTTACATTTTGTATTTTTTCTAACTCTTGCTTAGTTTTAAAATCTTTCCTTTCCCAGAAATCTAACAAGTACACTCTTCTGTACTCGCCTAATTTAATTATAGTTTCCTTCTTTATATTCAAGTCTTTTACCCATTCTGAATGTATCTTGGTATAGAGTGTGAGATTTCTGCCAAATTGTGAGGTTTTGTCAGTCCTTTCTTGATGTTGCCCATAGCTTATTTTTTGGATTTCTGCTAGTTTTAGTTCTTCCAAAGTGGTTTGATGGCCTGAGGGACTGGAGGCCCTCAGGGCCTCCTCCCATTGCTGATTCAATTAACCCTTGAGATGTTGATAGTTTAAGTACTTGCCTCAGGCTATAAGAAATAAAATGGATATAAAAGGATAGATTTTAAAATTTTATGGTTTTAAAAGATTTATTGGTAGCCATTAGAGAAATAAAGCCACATGCCATATTAAGAGTCAGTTTAAAAGATCCAACCCCTGTTACCTCCCTTCCCCATCTTGGATCAGCTCCAAGTCACCAAAGAGAGTGAACCAATCCAATCCTCAATCGTTATCCTTCTCTCTAAGTTATTATGCTTCCTGTCTACGTGATTACACAAGAGAGGAAGCCAATTGGATAATGGGAAATGTAGTTTCAAAGACCCTGAAATGTCCACAGGAAATTTAGATCAGAGACTTCAAAATTTCAATAACACATTCCCCTCTGATGATCATTGGGTGCCTAGTCTCACCAATTGATCACTTTACATTATCATCTTGTACACACAAAGGTCTTCTAACTACAATAGTTAGAGATAAGGGAGAAATGGAAGAGAAAGAAAGTAAAACCAATGTTTTGCTAGGCACATTGACAAAAAACCCAAATAGGGGGCAGTCCCCTTTGGCATAAGAGTGTACATTCAAAACAAATGCATTCAACTCCCCATGGTTCAATCAACTGCACCCCAAAGTTCATTCTGGATCTCCTTGATGCAGTGTAGGTTTCTGCAGGCATCTTCATGGTGCCTTCTCCAAACAGGTTCGTTGTCTGTATTCTGGGGAGGTGGAAAATTTCTTATCCTGAAATTACTCACAAAAGACTTTAAACTTTACATTATAGATTATAATACATACATTCTGATTATAAAACATACATACCTCCCTGAGGAGAATTAATTGATCTCACTCTGAACTTGATCAAGTCAAGGACTGCTCAAATTCCAGACTTAGGCTTAGGCACAAGTTTTTGGTCTCACTGTGTACTTAATCTAATCAGGCACACAGTTGATTATCCTATCCTGGAATTCTGCCCTAACCCCTGGGCAAAAAAGCTCTGGACCCCACCTTGAGTCAACCAACTACCTAAAACTAAGATTTATGTCCTCACCACAGGCTCAAACTGAGACTTTTGGCTTCCTCTAAGCTCATATAGATCAGTCTATTTCAGCACAGACTGCCCTGGTTTGAGATTCTGAACTTCAACACAGGTTTGAAACCTCAAGGGGTTTGGGTTGGCTTGGACCTCTGGCCAGACAAGATCTCAGGATCTGAATGTTGGTTTGGTCTTAGACTCTGAATCTGGAACAGCAGATGTGGGGTGGGAATGTGTGGCTTGCTCTTGACTTGTTCTTCACTCCTTGCTATGGTCTCACTGACTGTGATCCCCTCTTACCCCAATGCTCCAGATATTCTCTGCCTAACTTTAAAGTCTTTATTTTCTTGAAAGTTGTTTCTCTTTGTCTCCTTGTTGGTTCTTTCACTCCTATATTTGTTTTGTGGTGGTATTTTTGATATTGATTGGAG
Organism: Gracilinanus agilis; assembly: GCF_016433145.1. Classification (NCBI taxonomy): domain Eukaryota; kingdom Metazoa; phylum Chordata; class Mammalia; order Didelphimorphia; family Didelphidae; genus Gracilinanus; species Gracilinanus agilis. The sequence goes on along the minus strand of NC_058132.1, from coordinate 606,045,712 downwards.
GAGATTATGATGAAGGCCTTGAGCTTCTCTGCCTTACTCCACCATCTTGGTTCCACCCCAAGAAGACTCATATTCAAATTCAGCCTGAGATACTTTCTAGACATTAATCAAGTCATTTAACATTTCTTAACCTCAGTTTACTTATCGGTAAAACAGGGATAATAATAGCATCTACCACACAAGTTTATTGAGAAATCAAAAGAGATAACATATATGAGGTGCTTTGCAACCCTTTAAATTCTACCTAAGTGTTAGATTTTTGGTTGTCATCATCATTGCTATTGTAAGAAAGGCTTATTGAATGATTAAATCCTTCCATATCAACTAGGTCATCACCACTTTTAAATCTGTGAGTAGAAAGGAGGGGATATACACAGAGAAGTTGTGGAAGTAAAATGACAAGATTTAGTAACCAACTGAATGACAAAGAATGAAGTCTGATAAATAATGACAAGATTGTAAATCAGGAAAACTGAAAAGATAATAGAGAAAGTAGTGATTTGGGAAAGGTTTGAGGTGCAGTAGATAATGATAATAAGCTTTGATTGAACAGGTTAAATTTAAGATGACTCCCCTCAGTTTGAAATGTCCAAAGGATGGTTGTTGTTGAAGGATTATAAGCCCACTGAGGATAAGAACTGTCTTTTTATTTGCTGTATCTCCAGTGCTTAGCACAGTGTCTGTTATGCTGTAGGTACTTAATAAGTATTTATTAGATTTTATTGGGTTGGATTGGCACCCTTGGGACAATCATGTCACCTCTCTACATAAAACTTAGTTTCTTTAATTTGTCTATTATATTAAAATACCAAGTTAACTCCCTCCCTCCCCTTCCCCTATTATAGAAGCAAGCATTTGACATATATATTTTTTTTAATTTATATATAATTTATTTCTATTCATTTGTTCTTCTGGAGGTAAAGATACACAAGTTGTTTTTCAAATAATATGTCTATTGCTGTGTATATGGTTCTCTTGTTTCTGCTCATTTTGCTCTTCATAATTTCATGTAATGAGCCAAGGACTGATAAGGCCTCTTCCAATCTAAATCTTTTGATTCTGTGACCTGGACTGATGTGTGTGTGTGTGTGTGTGTGTGTGTGTGTGTGTGTGTGTGTGTGTGTGTGGTGTGTGTATGTCTGGGTTGTTTAGCCAAGACTGACAAGCCCATCCTTGAAGAGAACATCCAGGAAATGATGGTATCCTAATGAATGAACTTTAATGTACTAATTATCTCCAAGTACTTCCATTGTCCTTTTGCTTTCCATGAAGCTTCTTAGCAGCCCTCTCTAAGACATGGTTTACTGACTTAAACATCAGACTTGGCATCAGAAGAACCTGGGTTTGAATGTTTTCACACAGTCTTACCCTCTTGGGTGATAAGAAGTCACTCAATGTTCCTAAGTAACTAAGTCAGTAGTCTCCTAAGGCAGCTAGGTAGTACAATAGACAGAATTTAGACCGAGAGACAAAAAAAAACCTAATTTCAAATTTGAGCCCAAATACTTACTATCCAGGACAACTAGGTGGTGCAGCAGATAGAGTTCTGAATCTAAAGTCAAGAAGATCATCTTTCTGAGTTCAAATCTGGCCTCACATACTTAGTAGCTGTGTAACACTCAGGAAATCACTTTATCCCATTTGCCTCAGTTTCTGCATGTGAAAAATGAACTGGAGGTGGGCAGTGGGTAGCTCAGTGGATTGAGAGTCAGGCCTAGAGATGGGAGGTCCTAGGTTCAAATCCAGCCTCAGACCCTTCCCAGCTGTGTGACCCTGGGCACGTCACTTGACCCCCATTGCCCACCCCACTCTTCCACCTATGATCCAATACACAGAAATTAAGGGTTTAAAAAATGAACTGGAGAAGGAAATGGCAAACCACTGCAAAATCTTTGCCAAAAAAAGACCCAAATGGACTCACAAAGAATCTGAAATGATTGAGCAACAAAATTTACTAGTCAGCTGTGTGACCTAGAGCATGTTTCTGCTAGCCTCTGGTTCAGTTTCCTCATCTGTAAAATTAGAATAATAATAGTACTTATTACCCAGGATTGTGAGAATAAAAGAAGATAACTTTTGTAAAGTGCTTTGTAACATTTAAAACACTTTGTAAATACTAACCGTTATTAGTATTTTTCCTCTAAAATGGGAGAAATTGCAGCCACACCTGTTTTGAGGATCAAATGAAATAATTCATGTACAGCTCTTCAAATACTGAATGAATGTGGGCTATTATTATAAGTGTCTATGGTGGTCAATTAGGGGGCTTGTGGCAGCTTTAGTGAGTCCCAGGAGCCAGATGGCATAATCCTCAGTGGGAGTGAGCAGTTTTTCTGTGATCACAGAAACAGAAGTAGCCATGAGATGGGTGAATGCGTCCAGAGGAAAGTAACTTTTCCAGTTTTTTCATTGTCATAAAGGTCAATTGACTTTTGGGTTGTTCTGGTCAATTAGGCAGAGGGAGTGTGGCCCTTATTTGCACTCAAAGTTTTTAGGAGTCTTGGTTTATAGTAATCTGAGCAAATGCCTTTGAACTGATGTGAAACTATGTTATAGTTCTCCCTCCAGCTTTCAATATATTTTAATTAGGTGTTAGAATTAGTTTGTCAAACCTGGTGAATGGCACGACATTATATTCTCAATTTAATTAGAAAACATTAAAAAGGGTTCGTAAGTAAAACCTCTTGAATGGGAAGATTGAAACAAATGCTACAGTCTAATTAAATTATTCCATATAAATTGCATTAGTCAGTGTCCTGTGTTTAAATGGGTAAAGAGCTAAAAAAAGTGGCAGTGAATAATATTTGGCAAGCTAGCTGTCACACTGCAGATCTTGGTGTCCTAAACTTGTTTTCATCTGTCATATAAGATTGCTCTTTCTAATTTTGTACATGAAACTGGAGAGAGCTTTACAGAATCAACACACAGTCAATGTTTAATAAATGTCTGTTGGATTGGATTGGATTGAATGGCTCTCCTTGCATTTATTCTTTCAAATGGAAGAATTAAAAGGAGATTCTATTCCACTTCTTGGAGAGGAAGGAATCCAGGTCCACTCCAATCAGTGTTAAGTACCTGCTATATGCAAGGTTCTGTCCAAGGTGCTGAGAAAATTACAACAAAATAAGAGTCAAGCAGCTGGCCTTAAGCAGTTTATAGTCTATCAAAGTGAGAGGATACAAGATGTAAGAAGGTAAAGAAATAGATAATCATTTAGGAAAAGAGAGAGAACAGGAAGAATTGGGCACATCAAGAAAAACATCTTACAGGAAATGGATCCCTTAAAAGAAGTCAAGGATTCTAAGAAGTGTGAATGTTGAGGGAGTGATTTCCAACCTATGCAAAGGCATCAAGGCAGGAGATATCAAATAGGGTAGTTTGGGTGGAATAAAAAGTCCCTTTTGCAGAAACATGTTAAATATTTGGAAAAACGTTGAAACCGGAATGTAAAGAGTTTTATGTGCATGCAGAAAGATAATTAAATGGAATCTTGTGTTCTACATCTTGTAACATACTCTCCTTCATAATATTTCTGCATTTTTATCTCTTTCTATATAATGGTGGCATATCTGTTATAATTATATTTACCCTTGGCTTTATGGAGTCACATTTCCATCCTGACTGTTTTCTAGCTGTTGTATAGGAAATTATCTCTTTTAGGGCAGCCTGAATCTTGATCTTTTTCTCAAGGCTGCTGCCTTGATGAACAAAGACCCTTTATGTCATCTCTGTGCTTCCTTGGCACAGCACAGCTAAAACAAAATAATTAGTGAGTGAATGTTCATCATCTACAGTCAATAGCCAAAAACTTCATTGAATCAAAGTTTTATGGTTTTTTGTGGTTGTTGCTATTCAATGAATTTTTTTTTTAAAAATGAGGACTGGGGAACTAATCTCAAGGCAAATGGAAGCCTTTACAAAGAATACTAATTATCATTGAGCATTTCCAAACCCTCCCCCTGCAACATCTGCATTGATCCCAACAGCTGTAGGTACTTAAACTCTGTTACTCAAGTGCTAGAACTCTCCATTATGCATGATGGTGCCTGTAGGGACAATCAGCCCCAATTTTTCAGTTCCCAGGGAGCCACTCCAGGGCAGGACACAGATTCTTTCTCTGAGACAATACCTGAGTCGTTCCCAGCAGGGCAGGAGCTGGCGTCTCATAGTATAAGCCTGTAGGATTCATCAGGGAAAATGATGCGTTTTCCTCTTTTTCTTCTTTTTTTAAAGCAAGAACAAAAAGGAAAAGAAACGGAAAAGGAATGAAAGGAGAGGCATCGAGTTGAGCACATTCTTTAAAGCCAAGGGTCTCTCGAATGGCACGTAATGAAAGGTCTTCCGAGGGTCTGATTATGTGTGTGTGAGCGTTTGTGGCACCTGTGTCTGTGGGTTTTGGCACCAGCAGCCAAATGGTAACGCTGGTGTATAATTATCAAGCATTTAGTTGCATTCAGCCCCAGTTTGTTGCGCTGATAATTTCCACTTTCATTGTTCAAGAGGCTACAGACACTGTGGAAGCTGAGGTTCAAGTACCTGCAGCTGTGGGGGATAAATGACTGTTGTGGCTTTCTGGATCTGGGGATTATTTTTTTTAACTTTCCAGTAGAAGCATTGTTTAAGGAGAAAGTTGACAAATGTACAGTTAAAATGCTTTAGTTACCTTTCTTTCTAAAGCCACAGAACCTCCCAGTCCACAACTGATCACTCCCTGAGTCCTCTTTCATCATACCAGTAAAGCATTTTTATTTACTCCAAAAACTGTAATCTTTTCCTCCCATCTGGTAGGCTTCCTTGCTCACTATTAAGTACTCTGCATGAAGAAGTTCCCCAGGCTTCCTTTTCATTTATTGTCTCTAGACTCTCTTCACTAATTCATAACAGACTTGGAAACTTCCAAATGCCTAAATTTGTTTTCTCTGAAAAAAAAATTAAATTCCAAATCAAACCATTATAACTAGAGTAGGGCAACTGAGGCATGGTTTCAGGACATAGATTTTTTGTACTAGATTTCAGATTCTATTGCTATAGGGGACTTCTGGTGAGAAAACTCCCTCTATTATTATTACACATTTACATTTTCTCTGCAACTTGTATAGTCTTGAGGCAGTCCGATATAGTTCTGTTAGGAAAACCTGGATTGAAACCCAGTCTCACACACTAGCAGAGTGAAGTTACTCAATTTCTCTGGGTCTTGTTTTCTTTATTTTATGTTTTATTTTATTTATTTATTTATTTTAACTTATTTATTTAAATTTGTTTTAAAATGTAATTTTGTTACATTACAGTTTCCAGGTTTCTTACTCCCTGCCTGCCATCCCTCCATTAGAGAAGGTATCCTTTGACAAAAGATATATGTGTATATAAAATCTCATTGTGCATATTTTATTTATCAGTTCTTTCTTTGGAAGTAAAATACACAAGTTATTTTTCAAACAATATGTTGAGATATATATATATGTATGTACATATATTCTCCTGGTTCTATTCATTTCATTCTTCATAATTTCATGGAAGTCTTTCCATTTAAAAAAATTAGCTTACATATCATTTCTTATGGCACAGTAGTATTCTATCACAATCATATGCCACAACTTGCTTAGCCATTTCCCAATTGATGGACAATTTCCAGTTTGCCACTATAAAAAGAACTGTTATAAATATTTTATAACATTTGGTTCTTTTCCTTTTTCCACAATTGCCTTCAGAAGTAAACATAATAGAGGTAATTCCAGGTAAAATGGTATACACAGTTTTATAACTCTTTGTGCATAAATCCAAATTGCTCTGCAAAATGGTTGGATCACTACTTGCAGAACTAGAAAAAATAATTTTAAAAATTCATCTAGAAGAACAAAACGTCAAGAATATCAAGACAACAAATTTTTTAAAATGTAAAGGAAGGTGACCTAGTAGTATCAGATCTTAAACTGTAGTATAAACCAGTAATCATCCAAACAATCTGGTATTGGCTAAGAGATAGAAAGGGGAATCAATGGAATGGATTAGAGGTACATGACCTCAGCAATCTAGCATTTGATAATCCCAATGATCCCAGCTTTTGTGATAAGAACCCAATATTTGACAAAAAATTGCTGGGGAAAATTGGAAAACAGTATGGAAAAATTTAGGTTTAGATCAATATCTCACACTATACTAAGATAAAGTCAAAATGGGTATATGATTTAAACATAAAGAGTGATGTTATAAGTTAATTAGGAAAACATAGAATAGTCTACCTGTTAGACCTATGTAGAGGGGAAGAATTTATGACCAAACAAGAGACAGAGAACATTACAAAATTTAAAATGAATAATTTTGATTATATTAAATTAAAAATGTTTTGTACAAACAAAACCAGTGCAACCAAGATTAGAAAGGAAACAACAAACTGGGAGGAAATTTTATAACAAATTTCTCTGATAAAGGTCTTATCTCAAACATATAAAGAACTAAATCAAATTTATAAGAAACCAAGGCATTCCCCAATTGAGAAATGGTCAAAGGCTATGCATAGGTAGTTTTCAGATGAAGAAATCAAAGCTATCAACAATCATATGAAAAAAGCATTCTAAATCACTCTGAATTAGAGAAATGCAAATTTTAAAAAACGTCTGAGGTGCCACCTCACAGCTATCAAATTGTCCAATATGACAGTAAAGTAAAATGATAAATGTTGCAGGGAATGTGGCAAAATTGTGACACTAATGTATTGCTGGTGCAGTTGTGAACTGATTCAACCATTCTGGAGAGCAATTTTGAATTGTGCCCAAAGGACTATAAAAGAATGCCATAGCCTTTGACCCAGTGATACCACTATTAGGTCTATATTCCAAAGAGATAAAGACATGGGAAAGGACCTGTTCATACAAAAATATTTATAGCTGGTTTTTTGTGGTGGCAAAGAGATGTCCCTCAATTGAGGAATGGCTGAACAAATTGTGGTATATGATGGTGATAGAATACTATTGTGCTCTATGGAATGATGAACAGAATGATTTCAGAAAGAACTGGAAAGACCTATGTAAACTGTTGCAGATTAAAATAAATAAAACCAGGAGATCATTATACACAGTACCTGAAATATTATGGAATGATCAAATAGATAGACTTTGCTACTAACAGCAATACAATGATCCAGGACAATTTCAAGTATCAAAATTCCCAATTATGACTCTGGAACAGAGTCCTGCAAACAAACAAACAAACAAAAAAAACTCCTGATCACTTTCTCCACTCTTGTTCCTTTTCCATGATCTTTGAGTATCTTTAGTTCTACATTTATAACCCAGGAATAGTTATGGTTCTTTTTCTATCCAAACTCTACTCTGATTATAGGCCACTCATTAACCTACATTCATCTCTTCAATCCTTAAGCATAGAGCATAGAGTAAAAATAGTGCTTTAGCGAAGGTACGCTACTTTGATTGAATTAGTTCAGTGGAATGGTGTATTAACTATTTTCAATTTTTACTGTTGTTCAGATGATGCTGATGCCTATTGTTTCCATAAGTATTTCTGTATTTGTCATGTGTTCTAAAATGTATTTCTATCTTCTTCCCTTTTTTGGTAAAGAAAACCATCTTTCAATAGCTCTTTTAGAATTATATCCTATGTTTGATTAATATTATATGAATTTTTATTACCAAATTTCCAAATCCAAATCCATTTTACAGTTCAGAGAGAATATATTGAGAGACCTGTTTCCAAGATTAAAAGGCAAGCAACAAACTGGGGAGGGAGGAAATCATGACAGGAAATATCTCTGACAAAGGCCACATTTTTCAAATATATAGAGAATTAGGTATAATTTATAAGAAAACAAAGCATTCTCCAATTGGCAAATGGTGAAAGGATATGAACAGTCAATTCTCAAATGAAGAAATCAAAATTATCTTTAGTCATGTGAAAAAATGCATTCTCTATGATGGTTATATAACAACTGAAAAGTTTTTTTAATATTCCATTATGGTATATAATTATATCATAACTCTGCTAGTTGAATTCATGGTATTGACTTTTCAAAGTCCTAGTGAAAGTATGTCTATGTTGTTTTTAAAAAAGGACTTGGGATCCTGAAATGATTTTCTTTGGCATAATAGCTAGTTTGCATTAAGTGAAAAATGGCATCAGGTTCTTCAACTTTTCCTCTTCAATCTTTTTATGGCCTCAATTACAATACTTATTGCTTCCAATATAAGCTTAGAAATGAAGTTATTTATTACAATTACCCTGTACTAGTTGGCAATATATTGCTGTATGACTTGGAGCCGAAGGTATTATTGGCAAAAACAATATGAAGCCCTTGTCTATCACTAGTAAGATGTTCCCTCTTGCCCCCCATCTTATTATGATCTAGTGCTGGCTCATAATGAAAATATTCTTGTCTTCAGTCCATTTCATACATATTCATGTTCTATCCTCTTTAGTGGTCGGTGCCATCTGCAGCAAAACATTTCCTGTATGTGGGGTTTTGAGATTTGATTTGTTCCAGAGTATTTTGCCTTCTTAGAGCACTAGAACCTGAAGGAGCACCATTTCCACTGCCCTGTGTCTTAAGCTGAGCATCAGAACAGTTTCCAGTAAAATCAGACTACAACTTTTTGCTCTCCTTTGTATTTCTTTATTTCCTTAGAGCAGTTGCAACACACTGACCAGAGTATTGATTCAATTAGGTCTTCCCAGCTACCATAATGGGCTAAGGAGATGAAAGTCTTTATTGTACATCCTTTCTCTTCTTCCCTCACAGCAGAAACTCTGTTAGAGTATGAGGGATTTATAAGTATCATCATCATTATTTGATTATTAAATGGTCATCTTTAATGTTTCAATTTAAAACTTCAAATGTTTATAATAGACTATTAATTTCATGGTAATAATAATGTTTATTATAATAATAATAATGTTTATTGTTATATCATATATGTGAAGCTAATATTTTATTCTGTATAAATAATAAACATAAAAACACACAATGTATAACAATGTATATAACATATAATGTATATTTTATATTATTTTATAAAATATTATAGTCTATATGCTACATAAAAGATTAAAAACAATATATAAGGTATTTACATTACTTTTATTGCTACTATTACTATATATTACCATTAAATTAACAGTCCACCAAACTTTTGGTATTTGGTCACAACATTAAGAATAATCACTTTAAAATTTGTGGAATATAAAAACAAGCAAATTTGGAATAAGAAAAATAAATTCAAGGTCCTTCTTTACCTTATATGATATATGTGATCCTAAGTTAGTCAAATAACTTTTGCAAACTTGAGACTCTTTATCTAGAAAACAAAGAATAACAATGCTCATACTGTTGATATCATGGATTGATATGAAGCTAAAACAAAGAATATTTGATATGTCCTAAAGCACTATATGAAATTCAACTACATCTAGGCAAAGAATTATAGTATGGAAGGATGGAAGACTAGGTAATTACTTTCATTGCCAAATAGGAGCTCTGGGAACATCTGCTCCTAACCCCCTGTCCATGCCCATTGCTCACAGGTGCAAGGGAATTATTGGAGTCATAGGCAAGAAGAGGCCATCTTTCCATGTGCACATGACCCACAGGCTATGAAACTGTTCATGAAAATTTTGTTATTGGTAAAGCTCTAATTAGAACAGGGCAATCAGGAATTTATACAAGGATGTAAAAATTTAGAGAGCAGAGAGAGCATTTTAATGACATAAAACTGTTAAGCTTAAATATCAGCAAGAATAATTGGTTAAAATTTGAAGTTACCAGATGAGCATTTCCTCCCCACTGGTGCAAATGACAATGAACTTCGCCCCTGCCTCACCCTGGCACCAACCTTGCTATGGCAGAAGGGACCTGTTTCTTCATGTCTATCTTCAACTTCCCCACTTAATTTGTCTAATGAGGCTAATTTCAGAATATTTTTCTTGCTGCTAATTCTATGTTTTTCATAAAACATATCAAAGGCACCTTTTGTGAAGGTGTCCTCAGAAATGAAAAATGTTAGTTTGGGTTCTACTTATTATCTGGGCTAGAACCCATATCCTGTTGTTATTCTTCTTTGATACCTTGGACTTCTTGGTTCCAATTCCTGGTCTCAGTTCTCATTCTTGAATTCCTCTTTATTAGACACTGTGACTAATCTTGGCACCTACTCCCCACTGATCTCCTCTTAGGGTACGTCTTCCAATGCAACGGAACCTTCTTGATCCTCTGAGCTTCCCTTTTAGCAACTTGGATGGCTTTGCCACTACTGGTCTACAGCACATGAATGTCCCTGAAGATCACAATCCCTGTCATCTCAATAGCAAGAGAACTTTGAAAGGAAAGCTTAAGGCTCTCCCAAAGGCACTACCACTCCAAAGGGCTGAACCCCTAACAGACACCACCAGCCTCTATTGTTAGCTGGCAGCCACCCAAGGAGAAAGAGACTGGCTCTCATGGCATTTGGAACACATTCCCCAGCCTCGGGCCTGATGGTTCCAGCTGTCAGAAATATTTTTGGCCAATTGGAGTTCCTAGGCTAGATAAAATGTGTTTCTGACTCCAACATCATCAATTCCCTAATGACAGTGCCAATTTTTCTCTGGACATTTCTCTCTTAGTTAGGACAGTACCTCTGATGGGTAACACCATTAATAATGGAAGAGAAAGACAAAGAGAGAGAGACAGAGAGAGAGAGAGAGAGAGAGAGAGAGCTTCCTAATGGGTGACATTGGAAAATTCATTAATTACTCTAATACTGGGGAAAATGAAACAGCATTGATCTTCAAATAAGGTTATTCTAATGGATGGAATATCAAAAGGGAAATCAACCCCAATCCTTACCCCTACCCTCATTCTTAGTAAGTTTAGTCTCCAAAGTGAAGCTTAGCCTCAGTTTCCATCTTGCCAATTCCTAGGCCAGTTGCTTTACACTCCTGACCCTGTCTTAGCCTCCCATGGCTGAGATGGAGCACCCATATAACTAAGTATGGCCTGATATTTTCTAAGCCCCATGAAACAGACCAGGTAATTGGGGAAGGACAGTATATATACTGGTGATGATGAACTTTTAGAGACCTTAGAGATCGAGTGCCCAAACTGCAACCCTCAAACCACATGTGAGCCCCCACCTTATCCCAAACAGGGGAGGGAGAAAGTGTTCCCATTGGGCTGCTAGACAGAGGGGCGTGTGGTGTGACAAATGTCCTCAGGCACATGTGGAGAAGAGAAAGGGAGCAACTCCCTCCAGCACACCCTGGCACACATGCCAAAGGTTTGCCAAAACGGATATATACTTTAGGTAAGCTGATCACAACTGGGACAATTGCCCTAGTTAAAAGCAGGAAAGGTCTCAAAATGGAAATAGAGACAAGAGTCAGAGTAATAGAGTTATTTCTCTTTGACTCCTTTCCCTTTAAAAGTTTAACTGGGTCAGCATTTTCAGTAACCAATAAAATGAATATACCAAAATCAAGGCTATAGGCATTGTTGGACTCAGATAGCAATATTTTGGACTTAGAGTTGGTCCAATTAGCAGGTTTCTCCACACAATTTATATATTGCTCCTTTAGTAATGGAAATAAGTCATTGGAACTTTAGGGCAAGTACTGACCCTTGAGCCAGAAACTCAAATCAGAGACATATCCAAATACAATAGGTTCTATTCTTTAAGTAGTTTTGACTTATGGATCTACTATGTTCAAGGAACCAGAACTCATGCATTCTTGTGTTTAGTCCTTAAGAAAGTTTCATCTTCTTAGAAAATATGAAGACTGAAGAATCATTTAGCAAACCTGCTATAGTTAGAAATGATGATGTTCTTCTAATGAAACCAGCAGAAGGACCCCCTCTACCCAACTTTACCTTCCTTCTTTTTGAAAAAAACAGATTCCCTCCATAGGTAGGGACCTATTTTGATAGAAATGTCCTATATATGAGGTTCTGTCTTTATATTCTTCATAGGAAAGGGAGAACAGAAGTTCTCTAATGCTATTATGCTTATCAAAATGTTTCATATCGGATGATAAAATGAGATCCACATAGATGAGGAATAAGGACAACTCTATCTCTTCACTTAGAAATTTTGGTAGCATGGGTCCATCTAACATGACACAGATTATTAATCAAATGATCCATATCATTTTAGGATTCCAGGAAGCCTAACATCATTGGAAGAAAATTTGTTAGGACTAGAAAACCTGAAGATCTATCACTCTCTCCTATTTTTCAATTTTAAGGAAATCAAACTTCCCCTCATACCATAGCATCAAGTTTAGTAGCCTTCCAGCTAAAGTTTCCTAATACCATTTGGATTAATTTGGTCTCCCATGGCTCATTTCATCATGTCAAGTCTTCTCTCTAGTCTCCAATCCTCCTTAAGAAGAAGAGAAATGTCATTGCATTGCATGCTAGTCTTTTGCTTTTGAGGTAAAAAAGGAAGCACCATTCCATTGCACTGGTTCTATCTGGTATCCCATTTCCCTATCAAAGAGGAGAAATGCTATTCTACACATCCAGGCTCTCTGGCTCCAACCCTATTCTCTATCCCTCTTTGCCCAATCCCCTATTCCCAATTCTCCCATTCTTCTCAACTCAAATTTTTCCCATGTCACACGCTAATGCTACTCATTCACATACAAAGATCCACGACAATTCTGAGGGACTTAGGACAAAGAATACTAACCACCTCCAGAGAATGAGCTGTGGGAATGTGGATGAAAGCATCTGATTTTTCAATTGCTTATTTGGTTATGTTTTGGGATTTGGGTTTTATCAGAATACTCACAAAAATGAACAATATCTAGAAAATAATTAAATTAAAAATTAAAGCTACTTCATTCCTTTCACTGTACTCTCTGAATACTTACTCTATAGGTTACAAAATTTCTCTCATCTTAAATCTTTCCCTTTTCCACTCTTCCATCTCATTGAGACTGGATGTCCTATAGAAAACTTAAACTCACCATGTAAAAAACTGAACTCATTTTCTTTTCTTCCAAGTCCTTCTCTCTTCAAAATATCCATATTTCTCTTGAGCATGACACCATTCTCCCACTCTCCCAGGCTCACAACCTCAACTTTTTACTTTCTCTCAATGCCTATATATTGATAAGTCCTTTCAATTTTATCTCCTTGACATTTCCTAAATATGTCCTCTTTTCTCCTCTGACACTACAACCACCTACTCACCACAATCCTGGAACATTCCAATAGTTTATTTGTTAGCCTCTCTACCACAAGGCTTTCACCACTACAATCCCTCTTCCATTAAGCTGCCAAAGCAATCCTTACTGGTCTCATCATGTAACCAGCCCACTCAACAAGCTCAAATGGCTCCCTATCATTTTCAGCTTCACATTAAAAATCCTTTGTTTGTTATTCAAAATGCTTCATAACTGGAGCCTACCATGCCTTTCTAATAATCTTATACATTAAGCTCATCTATGCAGGCACACACATCATTATAATCCGGTGACACTGGTCTCCTTGCTGTTCCTCACACATTTCCCTACTCCAAGCATTTTTGCTTGCTGTTCCTCATTTCTGGAATTCACTTCTTCATTTCTGCCTCATGGATGCCCCAGATTCCTTCAGTATCTAGTTGTACGCCATCTTCTACAATAAGCTATTCCCAATTCATCTTAATTCTAATGTCTATGTTAGATGTTTAATAAATGTTTGTTATTATTAAGGTTACTATTAAGTTTGTTACTATTAAAGCCTTGGTCTTCACCACAAGATTCTACAACCACTTCAAGCAGTGACTAACACCCAATAATTTAGCAGTGTTGGTGAGATTAGTTCTAATAACTTTTGGACTGAGAAGGTTAGGGGCTAGATAAATACACAGAGAATCATATGATGTTCCATTTATATCCTAAAATTGGTGTGTGATTTCCATCTCCTATACTAGCAATAAGCCTTACATTCAAGGTCCTGAGAATGCTCCCTAGAATTCAGGATACTAAACGTAGGCCCTACTAATGTGTCCTTTAAATGAAAATAAAAGAGCCATATTTATAGGTAGCTAATGGAAAATAAAGTGATTTGTATAGCTATGCATATTTTGTTATGTATCAGAACTGAATTTGGTGGTTAATATGATAACGCAACAATAAATAGATTTGGGATAAAACATCAGACACCAAACCTCAATAAGAATAAGAATAATAGTGTTTATTTAGTGCTTTAAGGTTTGCAAAATCTTTTAATAAAAAATGTTCATTCATTTTATCCCCATAAAACCATTAGGATGAAGGTGCTATTATTATCCCCAGTTAACAGATGAGACTACTGAGACAAACAAAGGGTAAGTGATTTGACACAATCAGCTGAGGCTGAATTTTATATCCGATTTTCCTAAATCCAGACCTAGTTGTTGTTTATCCTTCCTTTCAAAGAAGACCGGTGACATTATGGCTGACATCTTGACTTATGAGCGGATTAAAGTAAACGAGCATTACACAAAATCATCAGCCTCACTCTCTCTTCTAGAGTCATTCAAGTCCAGTAGCAAGACAAAAGTCAGGATGATTGATAATGGACCAGGATGCAATAGATGCTCTTGGCATATTCTGTATCTGGCACAGTCACTTTCATGGCCATTGCGACAACTCATTCTCATCCACCCATCATACCAGAGGAAGTCTTCATATGCTTGGGGTAGATATTCCCCCAACTCACTGATGGGTTGGAGGTCTTTTGGTTACCCTCAAACTGGTTTAGCCCAATTGCCAAGATGGTTTTACTGGGATGTGTTGTGCCTGTGCCTGTGCTGGAGCTTCTTAGAGCCACAGGTAAGGGTTGGATGACAGGTGAACACCAAAGGTGGGTGAGCAATCCTGAAAAGGGCTTGGAAAGCCCTCAAGGCAAAGGCGCACCTTTTCCCTGCTCCCACCATACACCCCAGACTTAGTGCTCTATCCATGGTATCACCTCACTGCTTCAACTAAAACACTAAAGCAAGGTATTAGCCTCCTTTGAAACATGAACTGGTTGCTTAGGAAGGCCTAGTAGAATCATAGAATCGTAGACATAACTACCTCAGAGGTCATTTGCTCCAACCATGTACCTCATTTACTATATCCCATCTTCTGGGGTTTGGGTAGCATAGTCAATTTTTAGAAGGCAAAAGACACCCAAGTGTGGCCAAGACTATTTAAAGATGATGATTCTCCATAAGAGGCTTCAAGTATGTAGGGAGATGTCTGCAAATCACTAAGGTAATTGTGGATTTTAAAATTTAAAATAATATAGTCAAATGATTTATTCTTACTCCTCTTTCAAACAACCAGTCATGATTCTATGAGGTTGAGTTTGTGGTTGGTTGACCCAATGAGCCAACTGGACTGACGAAACACAATATTATTAGCCTTTAGTCACTGGTTACTTTGAGATCTACATTTCCTCTTTGTTACGCTGAATGCCTCACCCTTGTTCTATTAGAAATGCTTCCAATGCCATTGAATTGTACTACTAACATCATGTGGATGAAGGAAAGTGGAACAAAAAAATAGAGAATTAAAACAACAGCTAACAACAAATTCAAAGGTCATCATAAGGTTAAAGTAACTTGAAACTTGCTCAAAGATCTGCTGTCCTACTATGCAAAATGATGCCAAATTCAACCGATACATCTTTCTGCTATTTGGCATATATGAAGAGATTCTTTATATGGCAACTACTAGTCTGAATTGGGCAGAAGTTGGGTTCTAACAATCTCTGTGCCCTTGGTAGGTTGTTCTTTTTGGTTTCTCATTTCTCTTTCTACAAAAAGGTTACAAATGATACCTCTTGCACCTATTTTACAAAACTATTAGGAGAAATAGAAGTGAAGTTCAAATTATTGTATACTTTGATTTATTTTTATACATGTAACTTAAATTAATATAGTATAATCTTATTTAAGGGCTAATGACTGTCCTGGTATAAACAGTAGCCAGCATAATGTATCCTCTGATGGCAATAACTTTTTTTTGGTTCTATTTGTCATATATCATCTCTACCTTTGAATTTTCCTTTATAATATTCTTGTGTAATTAGAAATAGTAGCAATAGCAAAGAGAACAGCAGGGAAAATTGGGATGCTATATAACCACTTGACACAATAATATTTTATCATAAGGATTACTAGCAGCATGGGGAGTAATGAAAAATCATTTGAAATGGAGAACACAAGCATTAACAATCATTATTATGAACATCCTTTTGCTCCCACCATGTACTGATTAGTATAAGAATAAATAAGTGATTTGATCCTGGTCAAAGAAATCGATTTAGCATAAGACAGTAAAAATTCAAACACTCCACTAACTTCTCTTCAGTAGCATTTTATTTCAATGTTAACAATCAAAGCAGTTTTAATAATACAAAACATTTAAAACCCCAAAAGACTGCCTATGTGGAAAAGGCTTTTTCTCTCTTTCAGGTAAAGTAGAAGGAATGGAGACTTTAGGATGAAACTGAGTCTTAGTCATAACACAGCATGGGATTCACTAGATAAATGGAAGGCATAATCTCTAGGGACTGAACCCAAACTTCAGAGGGATTCCAAAGAGTAGCCATGGACAAGGGGGTTCAAGGTAGAAGGGAAACCTATAAATCTGTCGATTGCAAAAGAATACACTAGGCCAAGGTTAAAAACAAATGGACAAAAAAATCCAGCTGCTTTATTTCTGCCGTATGTTTCCACAAAGGAGCTGTGAATTTGTGTCCTTTAAGGAAATCTATACTTTAAAGACCTCCTGTCACACTCATCAAACTCAATACCTTGAAAAGAGATTGTGATATCACTAGATGCACTAGGTAGGTGGAGAATGATTATTATAAGAAATATACCAACCACAACATTTTGGAATGATGGAAGGGGACATAGAATAAAACTATATGACAGTGAAATGAGGTTTGGGTAGCATACTCAATTTTTAAAAGACAAAAGACACTTGAGTGTAGCCAAGGCTATTTAAAGATGATGATTCTCTGCAAGAGTCTTCAAGTAGGAAAAAAATAGAGTTGGGAAGATGGAGCTACCAGTGAGAAGCATTCTTTTTTCAGCCATTATGCTACCAATAATTTGGGTCTGCCACATAATGAATATCAGCTGCCAAGGAGGGCTGTGGACTAAATTATGTGTGTGCCCCAAATAAGGCATTATTCATGGGATAGGCTCTCATGAAAAGCAAGAAGGAATTGAGAAGGGCTTACTGTCTAAGGACTTGACAGAGTGACTGACAACTATCTAAGTAAAGAGAGAAAGCTTTTTCAGACACAACCAAGCAAACTGACATTATACAATTTGGACTAAAGAGAGTTCTCTGTCTGGGGATCAGAGTCTGGAATTCTGTGCATCCAGCAGAGAATGGACACACGGCTTCAAGATTTCGTGAGGGTGGGCTACTCCTTTATGCAGTTTTGCCAGAACTGTATTGTCTGTAGTGGAAAAGACTCTTGGAGTCCACAGTGCGAGATTTCTGCACGGCTTCAACAAAGAGCTTGGTCACCTGGAAACAGAAGCACAAGGGCAGACACGTTAGTAACCTCAATGACACGAGAGTGGGTGTTTAATGAAGTAAGACTAAAGCTGTCAGGATTGCTGCTCCCAATTTTTAAAGGGCCATAGAATGAAAAGTACTCAAAATTTTATTTTGTTAGGAATCTCTCCAACATTCCAGAATTCACTATAAATGTCTACTTTTACCCCTTCTCTCTCCCTACATCCACCAAAAGAATTTATGCTGGATCAAGAAAAAAAATACAATAGGATGGAAGAAGTTTTAATGAGTCTTGAAAAAAATCCCCTCTCTGTGATAAAAAGGAAGACTATTTCCAAGTGAAACTGGACATACCAGACAAAGTCATTTCCAACTCATTGAATCTTGTACTTGGACTATAGTTATATTTATATATTATAATGAATGTGTACATTTTTAATGGAGCTCTGCATCCAAGATCTGTCTCCATTTCAACACACACCATCCTTTTGTATTTTCTAGATAACTGTATGGGTTATGGAAAGATCATGCCTATGGGTGGTTTGACAAGCAGATAGGCATAGGAAAGGGGATAGACCCTGTTCTTTCATTGCTATAGGGTACTTCCAGGTGAGGAAATCCCTTCCCAGTTCAGGTAAGTTCCTTCTTATAATCTTAAAGAACTTCTTAAGTTGTACTACTAAGATATTCTGGCCCAAGGCCACAGAATCAGTATATATGAATTAAAGATGGAGATAAAAATCTAGGTTTTCTTGGCTTTGGGGACCTCTCTAACTGGTAATCTACCCACCCCTGAGTTTTGGCCAGAACACTTTATTGTTGACAGAATCACTTCAAAGCTATATTTTAAAATGTTGTAACTAGCCTGAATATTGAGAAGCAAACAAATATATTTACATATATTTTGTGATATATATGAATGGAGCATTTAAAAATAATCATCACAATAAAATGGATAACTGGTCAAAAACAATAAGTGTTCTATTCGTAATATCTTAATGGAAAAATATACCTGGAAATTAGTGAGGAGAGCAATTCCACTGTCAACAGCTGTCCTGCGGATTACATAATTATCATGGACAAACTTGGTGTTGTTGTTGGGGAGGTTAATGACCAGGTCAATGCTTCCCTCTTTTATCAACCTAGAAGAAGAGAGGGGGTAAGAAAAATGGGAATTATAGAATGTCAGCAGAAAGTCACCTTATAGATAATAGATCATCTACTCATGGGATCAGAGTGTTTTAAAGTTGTAAGGGAACTGAGAGAGCATCTAGACCAACCCCCTTGTTTAACAGATGAGAAAATTTAACATTTAACAGATGAGAAAAATAAGGTGTATAAAGGTAAAATGATTTTCCCAGGGCCTCACAGCTAACAAGCTGGTTAATATATCTTTATTAAGCATCTACCTTATGCCAGGCACAGAGAGAACTAGAAGCCAGCATTCCAAATTCTAGTTCAATGTTGCTTTATTTTCAATAATGCCTCACAAAAGGTACATGGGACCTGCTTACTTTGCATTTAGTAATAAATTTCCATGACTAGTTGATGAACATTTTTAATTAATCTCATGTGGACCTTGCTACTCTCCGGCTTCCTATATCCCTAACTAAAGGTTAGTTGTGTTTCTTTTAGAATGAGAGTGATACTTTTTCCCCTTATGTTCCTGAAAGCCATTCAAATGAAAATTTGACAGGAGTGGCTTTCTGTTTTAATATGTTAATATTCTTCAATAAGGTGATCAATAACTTGACGGATGATTCATTATTTCACAAGGACATTATTTCTCTCTGGGAAAAGGCCACAACTCCCCTTTTTGGCATTAGTTTTGCTTCATTGCCCGCTAGTCCAGTGGTTCTTAGCAGATGGCATGAAGAAGCAAGTCACCTGATTTTGAATTAAATTCTCTATTTGTCTTCTCCCTTGATGCCACAGCCTGAGACATTTAAATGTCAAATCATATGAGGTTGTGCTAATTATTGTTTGATAAAGTCCTAGCTGAGAGGCACAAGGCATCCGGGGAAGGAACCGAAGGCTCAGATAGATACGAAGCCATCCTTTTCTGCCTTTATTTAACTTTGATTTACAGGTTGACTTCTCGAGGGCTCTAACTCAGAAACATATCACTCTGTATACAATATGACAACTCTTCAGTAGGCAGTAATAAAATTGTCTTGCCGAATGTATATTCTTAACTAGCTGTTCTGTGTCTCCGCCGTACAATTCCATTAACTTGAATGGAAATGGTACCTTGGAAGGCATCCACACTGAGCTGGAAATAATACGTCCTATAAAATTTTACCCTTCCCTAGGGAAGGCCAATTGCTATGATCAAATGGCAAATAGCATTATCACAGCACCGGAAAGAGGGGTTTACACAAAATAGATCCCATGGATACACGAGTCCACATCACTTCAGTGGGCTGCCCAGAGGATGGGTCGGTGTGGAGAAGCTGGGATGGGCATCATGGCAGGAGATCGTGAAGCACTTTAGAGAGGTCAACCTGTCATTCATGTAGGAGGAAATTCAGGTCCAAAGGAGGGAGGTGACTTGATCATAGAGCCGGTGAGTGCCAGAAGCCAGATTCTAACTTGGGTCCTCCGGCCATCTAACTCTGCACTAATCTGGCACTCTGTTCTTGTGCTTTACACAACTATTTATGACATTATTGTGGTGTGATTCACAGTATGACTGAGTCCATCGTAGCACAGGATGATTAAGTGAGATTTCATTTTACCATGAAATGTCTGATATTTTAAAATATTGCATTAGGGATGTTTCATCGTCTAAAAAGGACCACTCTGTTATCATAAAGAGTAAACTTGAAATCTTTATAATTAATCTTGTAAGATTAAAATGAATTTCCAATAACTCCAAGTATTATATTTTATAAGATTTATTAATAATCACTTGAAGTAAAAGAAATAAAAGACAAACAAGTAAAAGCCTGAGTAAAGAGAAGTTTTCCTAGCTGCATTTGCATGAAAAGAGAGAGGGGCAGGGTCACATACAAACTTTATCTCCAAAACCTAAGGATGTAACATGAGAACGAAAGTGGCATGCTGGGAATTGGAATCCTGGAGAGCAGATTCTAATTATACAGTCTCAAATACTAATTCCCCAGCCTGACCTCTTCTTGTTTAGGTCTCTAAGAAAACCTTCCCCCACGACCCAAATTTGGCCCAGTTCTTACTTTCTGATAGGAGAAAGGCTGGGATTCTGTCCCTCCTGGGATGGCCATGCTACGGGAGTTGCAGGCACATTGTTCGCATTGAGCCAGTCTGAAGTTGCTTCTGTGGCAAAGAGCTGCATTTGAAAAGAAAGGAGACAGCTTAGAGTGGACATCGAAAGTGGTCAATGAACTCCTAGTGCTCTGAGTGCTAACATTTTTTCAATTTAATTATATAATTTATACAATTATATAATTTAATTACAAAGAGGGAACTACTATGTGATTACTGAACTGTGGGGATATGAGTGATAACATAATAGGTGTACCCCTAAGGATTATAGCTCTCTCCTGACAAACTCAGTCTTATTCTGATTTACGTATGTAGAAATCATATTTCTTAAAATCAAATCACAGTTTAAATGCATAGAATACCAATGCTAATAATTATAAGGAAAAATAGTTGACATGTGTATCATACTTAAAGGCATACAGAGTGCTTTCTATAAGTTATCTTGCTTCAGCCTTTTGACATTTTTGAGGGTAATATTATGCCCATTTTATAGATGTGGAAACAGAGGTTCAGAAGCTTGCATGAATAGCAATTTGTCAGTGCCAGAGGTAGGTAGAAAAACCAGGCATTTCCTGATTTCAAGTGCAAGACTCTTTAAAGGAAAGCTGTAGTAAGCACTTTTGTAAAGTATTTGATCCTGTAATAAAGGAGGAGGAGGACACCCCTTTGTTTGGACTATCACAACTTAGGTTTCTTTAATGTAAGCCAGATGTACCAAATTCTCCAAGGGCTACAAGAATGTGGGACTTCCATTATGTAGGATAGAAATACTGTCTAAGCTCCTCATATGAGTTATCTCTTTTGGCTGGCTAATAATTTCCATAAATTAATTAATCTCTCAGAAACTAGAACTATTCCTCTGTGTCAGTATTTTCAAAGAACAAATAACTGTCTGTATATGTTCTAATCCTAAAAACATGTTCTTTATAGTGTAGCTCAGGTCAGCTCATTATCCTGAGAGTTTGTTACCAAAATCTCCATGGACCATCCTAATTATTTTGTTGTAGTGAGATTTTGTTATAATGAATGCATCATTTAAAAAAATCACATTCTCTGTCTATAAAATGAAAGAAAGCTTCTAGTCTCTCTAAGTATTCCCAGAAGGATAGGGTAAGGGGAATTGGGTCTTTAAAATTTGGGGGGCTTTTTAGGTCTAGGTGATTTCAATGTTAGAGGAAGGCAAAGGCTGATAAATTGAACAGTCACTACTGTTATGGCACAGTCAGAACAATAAATAAAGCAATAAACAGCTCCAATTCAGCTCTACTCAGTTCTCCAGTCCCTCTCTCCCCACCTGCTGATAGCACATAATCAGATCCTTTCATAATAGAGGGTGTCTTGGATAGGGACCAGAGGAAGCATTTGTTATTTGCCATCGAGAATTCATTGTAATCAGATCAACAAAGCACAGTTGCCATGGGCCAGCCGTGGAAATGCTTTTGCTCTAAAGAATCTCTTTTTGTGATGGCATCCACTATAATGGGGATTTGCTTGTACCTGCTATAACATCTAGCAGCCATTATTTCCTATGTAACCCAGAAAAGGAGAAGGGAGAAAATATGAAAATGCATTGGCGTTTTAGTACTCTACCATGTTCTTGTTTAAACATACATTTTCAAAATTTTTCAGTTTTCCATCTCCCAACTCCCATTTAGTTAATGATGACTATTTTTATAACTTAAAGGCTGCCTCTGCCATTTATTAGAATTTATTCATGTTTGGAACATGCCAACATGGTGATACCAAAGCCTTTCTTCTCTCAGCTTGAAAGGGAATGACTCTGCCTGTTGCTTTTCCCTGAGGTTCTCATTACAGACAGAAGCCAATGTTCTGGTTCCTGGCCAGATTTTCTGTGTTGAAAGAAAGCAGCTTGGAAAAAAATAATTTAAAATAGCATACCTTGAAACCTTCATTATGTAGTTGTTCAGCAACACCAAGGAATCGGGGACGGAAGGAATGCTGAAAAGAGATTTTTTCAGACAAGTGACCTATAGCACATATAAGCTCTCGAGTTCATTATCCCCAATATAAAGTTTCCCCGTAATATTGGCATAGTAAATACAGAGCCAGCCTTAGAGCCAAGAAGATATGGGTTCAAATCAAGCCTCTGACACATTATGTCTATGTGACATAGAGAAAATTACTTTTTAGTGCTCTTGGCAATTCTCTAAGACCATAAGAAGTATAGAAGGTACTGATCTATAATGCTAGAGGGAATGTTTCCTTATACAAGAGTTCCCTATGCCAATGAAATCATGGTTCCAGACCCTATTGCTGTATTGATCATAAAGGTCAATGGCGTGCAATCATTCATTATAAATTTTTGTTCTATCCTTTCATTCAATCATTTAACAAACATTTCTGTGCCAGACTGTGTACTCTTTATGTAAGGGTTAAAGACACTAAAAACATAATAGTCCCTACTGTGGATTTAAAAAGATATTGTGGCCGGGGACTGCATCCCCCAGCATGCCCCAGGGGCCCCTCCCCCCTACTTCCTTGCATGGAGTTGGTCTTGAATGGACTAATCCCGTGCTAGGAGGAACCACACCCCCTACTTCCAGGCACGGGATTCGTCTATATAAGAACCAATCCCACGCCAAGGAGGGGCCTTAGACTCTGACCAGATTCGGGGTTGAGCAAAGTAGTCAGTTGCAGGCTGGTGGAACTCCCCCATGTTTTTTCTTTGAGTAAAAGTTTTTGTTAAAGAGAGCGTTTTCTTTTTAGCATTACACTACCCTTGAGGAATTTATATTCTATTAAGAGGAAATGACATTTAAACATATGTTTAAATTTTAAATAAACAATGTAAATACCAAGTCATTTTGGAGAGCGAAAGGAAGCAATAGTACTACCCAACTGGGAGTATTGAGAGAGGACCCATGTTGGAAGTGGTACATGAGGAGAGGCTTCAAAGAATTTAGGAATGCCAAAAGGCAGAAATGAGGAGAGAATGCAACCCAATCTTGAAGAACAGTCTGTGCATCTGATACAGAGGGATCACGGATACTCCAACAGCCTCCTTAAATCCTTGTCCTTATAGGCTTTATGTCTCCTCGGATAAAGCCATTTAACCTCACAAGTAAATTCTTCCTTGGTCCGCATTACGCAGACTATCTGGTCCCTAGTTAGCTAAAATCTTAAAAGCTCTAGGTCAAAGGCCAGCATCAATTCAGCCTTGCCTCTAGCCAATTTAGAGTAAACCAACTCTTGCTGTACTCTCCTTTAAGATGCTTACTTATGTCTATTCTTCATATTTTCTGACTCCTCTTAGTCTGTGTTCCTTCAATCAATTGTAAAATCTACCTGTTGCCTGCGGCTAAACCTGTAACACTTCCTGTCCACCTCCTATTGCCTACTCTTGGAATGTTTTGCATTTTCTTTTCTGATCATGGATTATGTCTAATTTCTACATCCTTGCCATCCCTGACATGACCCATTCTGCCAGCAATTATATATCCATTGTAACAGATAAGCATTTTATGCTAGATTGAAAATACAGAAACCACATAACAATGACAAGCAAAATACTTCAACATTTTACTAATGTTCACCAATTTTCACCCTAAAAATACTCTTCCTAGTATTTACTTGTAAAACCTTTTTGAGGACATCAAAAGCTTAGAGAAAGAACCCCTATACCCTCCATTAAGATCTAGCTTACTTACAAGCTCTGAAACTCTTTCAATCTTTAATATGCTTCTTTGTGTGATAAAAGACTTGACAAATTGGGTTTGGGAGGAAAGGTTAAAAGAGGTGGTCTTCCAGAAAATAAATTAAAAGTATAGAAGACAGTGACTAGATTGCTTTCTGTTTCCATTGAGGATAAAGTGGGATTAAACTGAAGCAGAAAAGATTTAGACTAGATGCAAGAAAAATTTCCTGAGAGAAAAAGTTGTTAAAGATACTGGAACAATTTAATAAAGGAGACAATAGACTAATATTTTTCAGGGAGATTTAAAGAACAGGGCAGAGAGCAATCTCTTTGGCAGGGTAGGGTAGGAGAAATATCATTAAATTCTGACTCAGAACACGTGGGGTCTAATAATCCCAGCTCCACTATTGTCTAGCAATGTGACCTTAGGCAAGTAACTTTATCCTCTCACCAATAAAATGAGGGAGATTGCCTAAATGATCTCTAACGTACTTTACAGCTCTAAAACTTTAGGTTAAAAATTATAAATCTGGAGTCTGCAGACACCAAAGGAATTTGTGAACTTGGAATTTTTAATATTTTGATAGTTGTATTTTAATGTCATTGATTTCTTTGGAATTTTCTTGTGGAAATATTATTCTGAGGAGCAACCCATAGGTTTCAACAGATTGCCAAATAGGTCCATGGCACAAAAGTATTTAAATACTTCTAATTTAGGCAGTCAGCATCTTGAGGATTCCTGAAATAAGGCAAGTACAAAAAAATTGCAAAAGAACTTAAAAATATTTTTGAAGTCCTCCTAGACTTTGAAGCCACTTGGTGCACTCTAGTAGACAAACACTATATTTCTTTCTCCATATCACCTAGAACACTGCTAAGTATGGGGTAGGAGATGAATAAGTACTTGTTGACTTTGAGTTCTTAATTTAATACTAAATTGTATCTCTTAGGAGACACTGGCAGCTAATCATCTTTTGCAATGTCTAGATGACAGGAATGCTAGCTGCACTTGGAATGGAGTCAACCACAACCTTATTGTTACACGTCTCTTCTGAGGAAGAAGTAGGCTGCCTCCCATTCAGCCACTTTCTAATCACAAATGATGCTATGTCCTTGGCAGAGGTCATCATGAAAAACCTCTAGGAGTAACATGAGGTTGGGGGGCCTTTCTTTCTTTCTTCTCCTTTTCTATTTTGTAGTAACACAAGGGCATCTTCTAAGACCTCCAGACAACAGCAAGAACCTCATTATGAAGCTGTTTCACTTCTGAACCCCAAGTGGAAAAGATAAATATCCAACATGACAGTATTGGCAGGTTCCCAGCCTGAGAATCACTCTCTCTTCTGGTCAGGGGTGTTGGCTTTCACGACTGCATTACAAACTTCTATCAAACATGTATTGAACACTTGTGACACATAAAACAGCCTTTCCACAAAAAGAAATTACAGCTGTCAGCTTGCATCTGAGTAGTCTCAGATTTAAAAGCTGATTGAAAGTACCTGTGTAAAGAACCATTAGTTACTAAAGGTGAAAAGTACAAGCTGATTTATTTGCTGGGAGTTGGGAGGTTTTTTACACAAAGGAAAAGGAATAAATTCATTTCTTCGAATTAGATTGTTCACATTAATGCAATTGTTGTCTACGGTTTAAAAAAAAAAGAACAACCTACGTGATCTTGCCTAATAGTTTTGCACAACATACTTAAAGGTGATTTCTAGACTTATAATCCTGTGCTTGCTGTAATAATTCTGCACAGTAGACAAGAAGCTATTCATGATACACAATCACATGGATGTGGAATTTTCAGATAAAATGCTCGCCTTATGGTTCTGAGAAATGCAGCAGCACAAATGTCAGGATGATGCTATCCACTACAGATATCACTGAATAGCCCAATTGGAGTGGGAGGGAAAAGATTAATATAGAGATCTTTTGATCTGCACTAAAGTAAAACATTTATAAGCAGATGGCACTGCATAAAACTTGATAAGAAAAATTTTCCCACTTGTAGGAATAAAGTTAAATTGTGCTGGGATATAAGTAAGGGAGCCAATGATATTGAAGGAAACTTGGAGATAGTTTTGTTGATACATAAACTTGCATCTTATGGCAGAAGTTGTGTGAGTAAGGACTACATCAAAGTTACCCTTCATTGAAACAATTCTAAAATAAGTAGTAAATAGCAAAAAGACATTTAATAGTTATGTGGTTACATATTTATTAAGACTATGGGTAAAAATATTCAGTCATATAATAATAACTAACATTATATAGTTCCTTAAGATAGCTTATTTCATTTAACCCTTCCTCTTTCACTTAATCTTTTTTTCCTCTCCCCAATCAATTAATCAACAAGCATTCAACTGCCTACTCTATGTCAGATACTCTGCTAGGCACTGGTGATCCTAAGATAAAAATAAAAGTCTATGCCTTCAAGGAAGTTATGATACTCCTTGTCCTACTGTTTTGAGACAAAAGAAATAGAATAGCCAAAGCAACCCAATTTATTTTTGGAAGGAAGGATAGGAAGGAGGGAGACAGGATGAAATGAAAGAACTGAGTAAGGGAGGAAAAAAGGGACAGAAGAAGAGTGAAGAGGAAAGAAAGGGATGGAGGAAGTTATGTTCTTTCTTTCTCTTCAGTATCATGCTTAACTCTCAAGTAGTTTTCCTTAAAATAGTTATATCCTTAACCTCTGACCTTTTAAACATCCTTCATCTGGTTTCACATGAAATCAATTAAGTCAGATAAAATTAAATAGTAAAAAATATAAACCAACCTGAAAAATAGAATGCCAATAACGTCCTATTTTTACCAAAAACCTTAGGAAAAATATTAAGATTGGTAGCAAATGATGTTATTATCACTGAGGCAAATACATGGTGATTTTATAGTTTATGGTTTTCTAGTTAGTAAGGTCTATTGAACCTGTGAGTTTCAATTCAAGATTAAGAATTGATCCAAATCACTGGAAATGAAAGATTACTCCATAATGTCAAAGAAAGACCATCCATCTGCTACTGGTGATGACTGGCATTCCCTGCCTCCAACATAGTGTATATTAGATGGGAAAAAGGGCTCTTGTACTTCCTTATTAGTTTATAATGGTATGAATCAATTCTGCCATAAAACATAAGCTTCAACCTTTTGATATTTCTTTATGTATTTTTTCAAATGCTGTGATTTTAAAATAAAACCCCTGCTAGCAATGTATACTGAAGCATAAGGAAGTTTCTTGCAATAACTCTTGTTTTTGTTGGCACAGTGATTTGTTAATAAAATGTACTGAAAACTAGGCCTTCAGTGGGAAGCCCCCTTTGAGCTTTTTAAAGTTTAAGAAAACATTTTTTCTTTCTACAAAGAAATATTCTGCTCAGTCAAATGAGAACTAGTGTTTGAGTCACAAAAATACTTAATATGGCTCAGATTAAATATTGCATCCCATTTCCTGGAAGCACTAGAACAGAATGGGGAACAATTTTATCTACTGCTGCCTTTTTAAACTGATATTCTAAAATACTAGCACTAAGATTATTAGTTGTGAAGAGTTGCTCTGAGGACTTTGCCTCCTTTGAAGGCTGATGGGTCTCACATTAAACTTTTAGCTATAACTAGATATTGGGCAAATTTTCTCATACTTGAGATGGAATAATATTTAAAACCTACTTGTGATGTGAAGCATCTAACACAAGGTTTAAATTGTCTTTGAATTGCCATTAAAACTGGCAGTTACAAGTAACTTTAAGAAGGCAGCATTTAACTCCTTCAAAATATATTTTTGCCTATAGCCAATGAAGAAATTTGTTTCTCTTAACTAAACATATTTGTTACTAGGAATTTGTTTTTCCTTTCATTTTTTGTCAATGGGATGGGATGTTTAGGGGGTGTATTTTTATTAATTAAAGAAATCTTTAAAAACAGAGAAGTAGAATGCTACAGATATGGATTGATGCATATTCTTGCAGATAAGGATATTATTATATTGTTGGTTTTGCATTTGTAAGTAGTACAGGAGAACTCTCAGAGAATTATATAATTGAAAATATTTGTAATGTAAAAAAAATCAATTAAACTTTTTTAAAAGTAGAGCTAAACTAAGGTATTCTCTTCTGAAACCTCTCAAAGAATCTATTACTCCAGTCAACCCCCCAAGTCTAGCTTGCTTATAAGAAGACACCTAATGAGACAATTTTCGTAATAACCACCTACTAGCTGAAGAATATCTAGTACTGTTTTAATTATATTTTTATTGATTTTTATGTAACAATTCAGAGCATCAGTTTATTAAATGCACAGCAGGGCTATCATGCCAATTGTTTTTATAGGACCCTAGAATTAGTCAATCAAAAAATAAAGAAATTGACCAGTAGGAAAATATATAGCAACCTGAAAAAAGTGTATAAGCAAAACAGACTATGGTATCATCTCTTAACATGAGCAACTACCCTTTTATCAGGGGATCTTAATCTTTTGCGTTCAGACCCTCTGGCAGTCAAGTAAATAAAAGTGAACAGATAATCCACTAAGAACAAGCTATTCATTTTGTAAGCTCTCCCTTTCCAACTCAAATTCTAAACCATAGAACCTTCATTTTTCCTTCTCTATTCAATATCTGGTTTCTTTTTCCCTCTTGCCATCTCTCAGATGTATGCAGATGTACCCAAAAGCACACTTACCTGGATCCCAATTAGGATGCCTTTTTGGGGTATCTTAAATCCTGTGGAGAGCATGGCCTTCAGGAAGGCAGTATGAATACTTTCACCAAAGCAAGCAACCTGTTTGGAGAGAAGATGAGATGATTAATACCACTTAGCAACCTAAGAGCATGTGCCAGGATAGCAGAGGAGAGATCATCAGGGGACTTGGTCAGGGAATTCCACTCAGCCTTTCCACGGACCTGGGATTTTATCAATGTAGAGAAATCCTGAGGAGGAAACTAATTTTCTCAACACAGATCATCTTTTCTGCAGCTTACAGTACTGGAGAGTTGTACAAGGCACAAAAAGTTCAGTGATTTGCCCAGGGATGTTTTGAAGGCATGTGTCCAAAAGAGAACAGGAAGAGAGATTTTCATGACTCTGGCATCTTTTTTTTTGATACATACTATGCCACACTGCAGAGTGTATGAGGTACTATAATATAATATTAAAATTTTGTGGCACATCCAGAGAAAGAACTGTGGAAATAGAAATGCAGCAGAAAAACATATGATTGATCACATGTTTCGATGGGGATATGACTGGGGTTATTGACTTTAAATGATCACTCTACTGCAAATATTAATAATATGGAAGTAGGTTCTGAACAGTGATACATATAAAACCCAGTGGAATTTTTCATTGGCTCTGGGAGGGGGGATGGATGAAGGAGGAGATGAAAAGAACATGCATCATGTAACCATGGGAAAATATTCTTAATTAATTTTAAAAATTTAATGCTTGAAAAGTAAAAAAGGGTATGTGGCAAATTTCTCATTCTCATTCCTCTCAAAAGAAATAATTAATGAGAAGTATTTGAATTAGACATATGTCTCTTATTTAATTTAGGTTGCCTATAATACGACAGTCATGAGATCCAAATCCAGACACCAATCAGGATAAAAGAATCTTATGTTTTTAAATAAGTAACAAGAAATAAATAATCATTCCTTTCTCCAAAAATAAACTAGAAATAAAACTTGCACTGAATGGACAGATAGATAGATAGATAGATAGATAGATAGATAGATAGATAGATACACAGATACACAGATACATATATAGATACATAAATACATAGATACATAGATGGATAGATAGCTAGATAGAGGGATAGCTGGATAGATAGATAGATAGATAGATAGATTAAATAATGGATGGATATATAGATAGAGAGATACATAGGCATACATATAGTTGCACACATATGTATTTATGTGCATATATGGATGTTTGTATATAAATATATCACTTTAAAATTGGGAGATCAGGCTTGGAGTCACAGAATTGAAGCTGGAGCTCAAAAGAAGAAGATTATAATAGGGTTTAGATTTTTTAAAAAGATACTGCTATAGTAGATTAGATAAGGGGTTTCAGGGACATTGGAGATAAGTAAAAAAATTTTGATCTTGACTGACTAGGAAGATGGTGATAATTCCAATACCAATATGTATATATATGTATATATATATGTACACATACATATATACATACATATATTTCCATATATGTGTATGCATGTATATATACTTTGAAACTGGGGGGGGGATCAGGCTTAGGATTAAAGAGAAAGTAGCACTGAAGCTAGAGTTTAAAGGAAGAAGATTATAAGAGGAAGGGACGTAGAGGAAATCTGATTAAAAGTAAGAGCTTGTAGGAACACACAAAAGCCAGGTAGCACTGGGCAAGACCAGAAAGTAGCTGTAGCCTAGATTGACTTTAACCTAGAATACATGAAGACAAATAGAGAAGTAAGATTGGAAAAGAAGGCTGAAGCCAGATTGGGCAGGGTCTCACATGCCAGAGTATGGCGTCTGCATTTCATTCTATGGGTAATGAGAAAACCACTCAAGGATTTTAATCAGGAAAGTTACATGATCAGACTTGTACATTAAGAAAACTATTTTGGCAATAGTGAGAAGGAGAAATTGGAAATAAGAAAGGCAATGAGATCTGTTAGGATTGTATTCTAATAGCTTAGATGAGAGGTAATAAAGACGGAAAGACAAGGATTACATTGAAAGTAAAAGAGAGGATATGAATAAAAAATATGATGCTATAGTAGATTAGATGTGGGATTTCAGGGAAGTCAGAGATAAATACAAAGTTTTTAGCTTGACTGACTAGGAAGATGGTGATAATACCAATACAGACAGAGAACTGAGAAAGAGACACATGACATTTAGGTGGATATACACAGCAGATGCTTGAAAATGCAAGACTAGAGTTCAAGAGGAGTAGTGAGAAAAAGAAAGAGAAAAATAGGAAATGGAAAGGAATTTTAAGTAAAACAAAGTCCTAGAAGAGATGAGAGAAGATGTGATCAAGGGTAAAAATTGTGAGATTAACCTTGGCAAAGAGATTTCATTTTCAGAGACAAAAGGAAAGAATGGAAAGATGGTTGCAGATGTAGTGAGGTTTTGAAGTATAAAAAAGAAAAGATAAGAGAGCCCACAACATATGGTTTCAATGAGTGAGGTCATCTGTGGCATTGAGAGCTGAAGTGTGGGCTTGAGAATGGAAAAGATTCCAAACTCAAACATACAAGGAACTTTATCAGTAAAGCAGCAATGGGAAGCTTAGATCAATGGTCAGATTCCTCAGAAGGATTAGTATTGGCATGCCTCTCATCATTAAGGAAAGTAAAATACAACTTCTTCACCATGGGCAGAGGTTGATTCAATTCTAAACAAGATATGCATGTACTGAAAATGTCTCTTTGAAGAATAATTGGGCTTTCACTAATCAAGACTTATTCTTATTTCAGTATGAGACAGACCTTCCGACATCTTACTTTATGATACTTGTGAATATAGATCTTTCTAACTCATAAGAATGATCTCTTTATGAATAAAATATTCTCTTCTTCCATCTGCAAAAATTGGCTCCATTTCTAACCCTTTCATATTCTCATCAGCTCCAGAAATGTATGTCTGGAGGCAGAAAAGACATGAGGGTATTTTCTTTGACCATTAAACTCTGAAAATAGATAGGCCACTCCACAGAAAACAGCACTAATGGAAAACAGATCTTTCAACACATTAGAAACTGGACTGATGGAACACAGACCTACTACTGTATCACCCCAAATACCAAGCTTAACCTGAAGAGCTCCTTCTTATTACATAATGGAAACATGAATGATATCATTAATTCTAAAATTCAGTTTTCCAACCTATTACTAGTCTTGGGCAAAAATTAGACTGCATTTGGGGGAATGATTATAAGATATAGCAAAGGAGCAATGATCTTCAGCCCAACCTGACACAACTAGACTAATCATTTATCTTTCCACTACTGTCCCTATTTCATTGATTTCCTCCTTTATATCTTACTTGTAACTATGCAACCATAAAAATATCAGATAGTTGATGCAATTTTTTTTCCTTTACCAAATACTTCATCCACATTAAGGGTAAATACCCATACCCCACAGCTTGATGTTGCCATTTGGATGTGCACTGATGAGAATATGAAGTTTGCAACTAATATGTCTGTCAAGGGCTAGATGACTCATAAAATGTACTGACACTGACATGTAGAGAACTTTCCAGAATATGACAGCTTTCTCCAAGAAACATTTTATACCCACAAAAAACTCCCAAAACAAAACAAAACAAAACAAGAAGAAAAGAAGAACCCTTCAAAAGAATCTCAACACGAGGGAAGGGGGACATCCAGTGGTCAGTTCCATTACATTTTTTCTGATAAATCCTCCTGGGACTTGAAGGTGCATGGATTCTTTTAATCTGTTTTTAGATTTTTGTTAAATATTTGTACACTATACTCAATTTAAGTAGGACTATCCCTATTGTTAAATTCCCAATACTGTTAAGATTAATTTCTTGGTTGAAAAGATAGCAAAAGTCTTTAGGACCTTATTATAAAGATCCATGAGCTTTCCTGAATAGCTTATAATACCTAGAAAAACAAAATTTCATTGTCATATCTAGAAGCAAATCAGAAATATTAAATTAACATACTGAAAAATAATAGGTAAGAAAAATAACTTGACAAAGCAAGTATGGGTATTAAAGGAGTTCAAAAGTTATTCTGACTGCAAACAATTTTTGTGTTCTCATCTTTAATATACACATTTTCAGACCAAAAGCCTATGTCTTTTCAGTCTAGTATATTAATAAATATTTTGATGTTATGATGATGAGTGGTGATGATAATTATGATAATAATAAGTCCAAAAATCATTAACTAAGTACCTCTCCAGTGGACGCCATCTCACATCGTAGAATTGGATCTGCATCTCTCAACCGGGGCCAAGAAAACATTGGAGCCTAATAAAAAAAATAAGGAAAAAGTAAGGTAAGAAAGAAAGATAAAAGGAATAAATGAAGAGGGAAGTGCAACAAGTCATCTCTCACAAAATCCATTTAGGTTGCTGTAGACATGTCAGTATTTCATTGGTAAAGGCTATTGACTTGAAAGATTGCTATAAAATTCAATTCCAAGAATTTCCTGCATTCTTGTCCAAAAATATGGGTTAAATGATCACAAATTCTTTCAATAATAGGGCCCCTGTGATCAGTCCATGCCAAGGTTTCTAATCTAGCCTACACAGAATTTTCTCCCAAACAGTGATTTAAACATATAGTCTACTGGGCATCGAACTCCCAAGACAAAGGGTTCAAACATTTTTTTTTTCTTAGTAGGGCTTTTAAACATTCATCTCCATGTTCTGATGTTTTGGACTTGCAACAGGCAACCTTGCCAGAAATGGCTGTCTGTGAGCTGACTTCTAAAACATTAAGCAGTTGTTGACACCTCTTTAAAAGCTTTGGAAAACATTCTGCTTACAAATATTTCTGCCAAGAAGTTTCGTGTAATATGAACAGATAAGAGATTCTTTTTTACTTTATCAGTGAAATTTCCATTGAAATTAAATGTTTATATCTCATTTATATACATGTATATTGCCTATTTTTATCCTAAGCTTAGAATCTAACTCATCATGACAAAATACCAAATCCAGAAACAATTTATTTTATAAATTCCAATCCCAATTATAGCTCACTATGTATACCCTAGGGAACTCATTTAATATTTCTTAAGTTCAGTTTCCTCAAGTTCGGAATGGAAATGCCACTAGCAAGCATCCACCCACCTTACTAGGTTGCTGCTATAGTTACTGCTGATCAGTAATTATGAGACATTTTAAGTACATAATTGTAATAACTATATTTCTAGAGCACTTTAAAGTTTATAAACTGCATGTAATATCACTAAAATGCTAAATGATGACTATTTGATAAGTAAAAATGAAATGATTTTTTAAAAAAATTAGCCATTTCAGATTTTTGTTATTTGTTAAAGAGATGTATTTGTAAATGTTGACCAACATACACACACACACACACACACACACACACACACACACACACATATATATATTTGTATGTCTGTGTGTTTTTCCAGATCTCTAATTGAATTGATATGAGGACACTCCCAGGACCACTATAGCACCCATTCTGTAATTTGTTTAAATCACAATTCTTTAACCTATTTATTTCTGCCCTGAGCCACATTTAACTTAAAGTCTTATCCACAATCCTTAAAAATAATCATGGCAAGAAAAATATAAATGTGTAAAAGTAGTATATCACATTCTCAAGTAACAAAAGATATTTGATTATTAAATGTTTTCTGATCCCCAAAAGAATTCCCACAGATTACCACTCATTGATAGACACAATAACCCAAGGACTCTATAATATAATTTATAAGAAGAATATATCTTCCCCTGAAACATGACTATAAAACACCAAGTGCTTTCTCTGCTTATTACAAAAAGATTTCATCTGTCACTAAAATATTTTCTAACTTCTATAGTTACTCTAAATGGCATTTCTCATTTTAGCTCCTTCTCCTGAGTTTTGTTGGTTTTATATACAGGAATGCTCAAATTTATGTGGATTGATCTTATATCCTACACCTTTTTTGAAGGTTTTAATTATTTTAATCAATTTTTAAGTTGGCTTTAGGATTTTCTAAGTATACCATCACTCTATGCACAATAACCAATAATATGCAAATGTTTATTTCCTTAACATCTATTTCTTGCCTTATTGATATATTTGGCATTTCTAGCACTATGATAGTAGTAATGATAATGAATAGCATTGCTTTATCGTAGGTCTTAATGGAAAGACCTCAAATTTTTCTCTATTACAAATAATATTTGGTCTTGGATTTAAATAAATATTATTTACCATATTAAAACAATTAGTAGAGTTTTTCATGTAAACATGCATAGGATTTTGTCAAAGACCTTTTCAGTAACTATTGACATAAATATATGGTTTTTCCTTTGTATTATTGACATGATTTATTATATTTATTCCTCTAGGAAAATCCCAATATGGTCATAATGTATAATCTTCTAATTATTAGTGAAGTCTAATTGCTAATATTTCATTTAAAATATTATTTAAAATTTTACATCAATGTTTGTTAGGGATTTTGAGCTGTATTTTCTTTCTCTGCTTTGTCTCTTCTGGTTTCAGATATCAAAACCATAATTATATTGTAAAAAGGGATTAGAAACAGGCCTTTCTCCTTGTATTTTTGCAAACTGTGTATACCAGAAGAACTTATTAATTTATTGCCTCTCAATTATTTGATAGAATTTATATGTGAATTCATCTGGTCCTGGAGTTTGTTTTTTTTTTATTTAAGTGTTTATTTGTGGCTCATTTAATTTGTTTTTCTGACATTGAGCTATTTAAATATTGGTAATCTGAGTATGTTATGTTTTTGTAACCATTCATCCATTTCCTGTGAGTTAACAATTTTGCTAGCACATACTTGGACAAACATGTTGATATTTCTTTTCTTTTCTCCTAAATTGTAGGGAGTTCCCATTTTCCATTTTATATATGAAAAATTCTGTTTTCCTCTTTTTAATCAATTCTGCTAAGTGTTTACTTTATTATCTTATTTTAATAGCTCCCCATTTTAATTATCAATTCAATGATATTTTGCCTTTTGAGTTTTTTCATTTATTCTTTAATTTTCCTATTTTCTACCTTTTTATTTAATAAGGGATTTGTGACTTCTTGTTGTTGAAGATTTTTTAATTTTATGCTTAACTATTTAATTTGCTTGTTTTTCCATTTTATTGATGAAAGCACATAAAGATATAAATTTTCCCTTCAGAACTGTTTTAGCTGCTTCCTATGTAAGGATGGGATTTTTGCAAGGGGGATGGGACAAAGGGAGCCAGAAAAGGAGTGACTCAAAGACTGGCTCTTTTTATTATTACACCTGTAAGTTTTAGTATATAGTCATTTGCTATGTTAATAGCATTGTCCTTTTCTTTTATAAAACTTTCCATTTTTCTATAACTTATTATTTGACTCACTAGTTCTTTAGAACTATGTTATTAAGCTTCTAATTGCATTTTAATTCTTTCCTTAACAGTTGTTAATGACATTACATTAATAATATTTTGGTGTCTAATATTCATACATATCTTCTGCGACAAAAACACAAGTTTGAAAATCCTTGAATCGCTTAGATAAATTTTTATGATAGGATGAGATATTGGGCAAATCATTCCCATTCTAAACTGTGTATGGCCAATATTCTCATCTAGTTTTTCTTGACAACTATGTCACTGTGAGAGTATAGCACTGTGTCTTATGGAAGGAATAAATGGCCAAAAGAAGCCTATAATTAGAAGATTCTAACACAGATTCCTAATCTGGCATTTTTGCCTATTAAGTCCCCATTGATATCAACCTTTAGGGACGAATTTCATCTGTTCACCTGTCTGGCACAATTAGTCAGTCAATTAGCATTATTAAACTCTCATTATGTGCCAGGCACTATGTTGAGCTCTAATGATACAAACAAAAGCAAAAAACAGTCTCTGCCTATATCTCTAGCTACATATAAATGCATATATATACATGCATACAAATATATACACACCTGTGTACTCATGTAGTAATATGTTTATGTTACATATATACCTTATATTCTCTATTTTTCAATTTACATATTTTCCATTTACCTTAATAGCAACATAGTCAGCAGGAATTATGGGGTGATTTAATGTAGGAAGATTGGTCTCATCGATGTTTTCTCCAATCATCACCTTTGTGGCCACATCAATGAAGTCTACTCCAAGGGTCTTAGACACGAAGGGGAATGATCGGGAAGCTCTTAAGTTACATTCTATCACCTGGAAATAAAGATTAAATTGAATAAGGCAATGAAAGGAAAATATAAGGGTAAGAACTATTCTCTCTAGTAATACATATTGTTTGTCTAATAAGCTATAGTCTGAAGTGTCCTGGGATCATCAATAATTATGGCACGTAATTTCTCAAAAATTTTAATATAGTCTAATTTTTAAGGCTAGCCTATTTCCTTATATCACTTTTCTTTAAATGACGCTCAAAACCATTCCCTTTTCCTTGTAACAGCACAGTAGCACACCAATATTTGCCCACAGACAGCAATTTTTATAAACTTGCTACAGCCTCAAATGACCACATTGCATTCGCAGAGATCACATTTTCCTTCAATGTAGCACAGAGGACTTAAAGCCATGGATGGCATATCAATGACCCAAAGATTCCATCCCAAAAAGGCAAGTTTTCAGTGCTCGCCTCCATCCCACATGCAGAGATGCTGCAGCAGCCTCAGGGACGCTGAGAAATGGAAGCCCTATAATACCTGAGCTGAACTGACCTCACACTGTAATTATGAGTATTGTCTTCTCAAACAGCCATGACAATTCTTACCAGGACATCGTTTCCTCTCACAAGAAACTGCACATTGAATGGTCCAGAGATAGCAAAGGCCTTTGCAATTTTTCTGGTGGCATCCTTTACCTAGAGGGAAGAGATAAGATAATGCAATCATGATATTATTTTATACAATGTATAACATTAATAAATGTTATTTCCTTAATAATAAAATTTAATAATAAAATATGTTTTCATATATTTTGTTGTATATTATATATAAAAATAATAATAAAAATAAATGCATTTCTTTAACCTCTTCATTTCTATAACTGAGAACTTTCTGATGATCCTTTTAGCTATTGATAAATATTAGGCACTAATGATGCAATGGCCAATAGAAAAATAGATATCATTTATTTATTATTACCTTTCCTCAATCACATAGGGATTTATTTTCTTTAGATTCACTTTGATGGCTAGCTGAAGACTTTTTAGCCTAGTGATTCCAGTATCAGAAGACATAGAACAAAATTCTTCTCAGAACCAAAATTTCACCTGCTGAGGAGCAATTACATGATATGGAAAAGAGGCAGGACAGCTTTCTTTTAGGTTGCATTCTTGAGACAGACAATTGCCTGACCCGTGGAGGAGTTAAAGTGAGATGGATGGATAAGGGTGAGAGGGTGGCTACATTTCTCCACAGGAGAGCCCTAAGTGTCCCCTACACGTTGTGTCCATATAGCTAGAAATTAAGAGCTGTGAGAGTGGCCTGATGAAAGAAGTCATGGGTGCTTTACAGGTTACCTTTTTGAGAGCAGAGAACCAATTTAATGGGAAGATGAAAGAAACAAAGACCTATGTATCAATTCCAAGAACTGAGTTCTAGGACATTTGGAAAATTAGAGTTCTTAGAATCATTATTCTGAAGCAGGGACATATTTGAAATAGGTGCATTTCATGCAGCACTATTGTTCTCTTGAGCTATTTCCTCAATCTAATATTTCCAAATCTGACTTTCATTCACTGTTGCAATAAAACACTAGAATGGAAGATGAAGAAAGATTGTCTGAAAAACTATACTAAGCAAATTAGATAGAAGTGAAGATTAATATTAAAAGAACATCAGCTGTGAGAAATGCCTTATAAACTTAAATTATGGTTTGAAAATACCCATGTATGTTACATATTGATTCAGCTTTCCTTCTTGGGAAAGATTTTAAGATCCCTAATAAAACTGAATTTATGTTTGAAAGAGGGAAGAAAAGAGCTAGTTCATTTTCTTTAAAATGTCCTAATGATCCTGAGAAATAAATTTGTTCCACTGAATTTTATAGTGGTACCCACAAGTTATTAGAAAAAAGAGGGAGCCCTTCATTAAGTTGTATAAAACCTCTTGAGAATTTTTGAAAAACGTAGATAAGAATTCCACAAAATAATAAAAGTAGAGGCTCTACAATTGTCGTCAGTAGCAGAAACACCTACATGGATTAAATGATATCAATATATTTTCATTACACGTTATGTAAAAAAAAAGTTGATATCTTTGCCTTTGGTCTAAATCCTTAGACATTATATAACAATGATAACCTTTTCAATGGCTCCTTGACTGATGGTTTGTGTTGGTAGCATCAGAGTGGCATCTCCTGAATGGACCCCTGCATCTTCCACATGTTCAGAGATGGCATGGGAAATAACCTAGAGGAAAAAAAGAGAAAATTGGAGAGAAGAGAAGAGAAGATCAGTTAATTACCATTTCTAATAAGAAGACTATCTCATTCTCAGGCAATTGATCTATCCTCTTGGTGATTCCCTATTTAATGATATAATAGCAGATATACACTGTAATGATTTGACTAATTGAGAAGTATGCTTTCTTACTAGAGTGTTATAGAAAAGCATAAACCTTAATAGCTAGTATTCACTTCTGCTAATTAATATGGAAATAGCCTATACTATCCAAAGAATCCTGGAATTTCTTTCTAGCAACACATTTTACACACACACACGCACACACACGCACACACACACACACACACACACACACACAATTCTACAATCAAAGAATTCTGGTCTACTTTTTGCTCATCACACATAATACTCCAACTCCCATCTTTGACCTGGCTACTATTTTCCTCACCTCTACCTTTTAGAACATCTGGTTTCCTTTAAGATTCAGTTAAGGCCAACTCTGGGAGGTCTTTTCCAGTCCACTTTGTTGCTAGTAATATTTTATCCTATAACACTAATTTCCATCTACTCTGCATGCATTTCTATATATCTATTGATATAGATATAGATATAGATATAGATATAGATATAGATATAGATATAGATATAGATATAGATATAGATATAGATATATTCTCCTTTATTTGAATATAAACTCCATTAAAGCAGAAAGTTTTCCCTGGTAACCACAGAACATAAGTAAGCACTTAATGAATATTTGTAAATTGATTGACTTTAAAGTTCTGGGTTATAAACTGAAAGACTTGGGAGATCAGTACTTTCAATCATTGTTTGAGCAAATGTATTTTCAAAAGGAAAATGAAGAAAAGAAATGAAAAGATGGCTATGAGAAAGTGTTGAACAACTGAATTGGGTTTTATGGGTATCGAGTTTTTGTTATTGTTGTTGGTAACTGAGAGGTTGAACGATGTAGTCATGAACAATGTCTCAGGAAGATCTGAAATCAAGTCCTGCTCCTGACACAATTACTGTGTGTATTGGCTATGTATTGGTGAAATTTATGGGAATGAGAGTCATGATGAAAACATGAAAAGTTATGCAATGCTCAAAAGAAAGAAATATAGTAAATAGCATAGAAGAGTTATACTTTCTGTTAAGAAGGCATATACATTGACATCAAAAATGTCAAAACAGAGCATTTGGATAATAATGAAAAAGAAAGGAAGCAACAGTGTTATGGAAACTTGACTACCCAGAGAGAGGATTGGAATGGCACTATCCTAATATATGTAACCATGCTGGCACAGAAGCAAAAATTCATTTAAGGGAGGGAGCATTTTTAGTGATTAGAACATTTGCTGGAAGTATCATTCTGGTTATCTCTATCAACGTAGGTCAATTTCTTTCTGTGCAATTTATAATCCTAAAAATCTGCCTAAAGTCCTTAGAAGATAAGTGACTTCCAAAGGTCACACAGCCAGTATGTATCAAATGTTAAATGTGAACCCAGTTCCAAATGACCCTTAGTCTGTATAGACTCAGATAGAATGATCAATGGGAAGAAATTCTAAGAAGACATTCCTATTGTCTAGAAAAACATCTGCCAAAGCTATAACAATGAATTAGAACTAACAAAAAAACCGAATTGAATCAAATATTATATATTTAGGTTCCAAATATGTGGGCAAGTTCAGGATGGGAGAGATTTAACAAAATAGAAGGGTGATATCTTGCAGGAAAGGATGCAAGAATTGAAGTCAGGAAAATCTAGAGTTTGAATTCTGATATTCATATTCACTTTTAAACTCTAGTAAGACCTCTCAACTCTCTTAACCTTAATTTCCTCACCCATAAAAATAGAATACATGTAATTCCCCACTTTACATGTTTTTATAAGAAAATCAATTTGCAAACTTTTAATTATTACATAATTTTAAATTTTTAGCAGGACTTCATATCAAAAAGATTGCAAGAGATTAAATGACTGAACCTTCAAGATAATTCAATATAAGAGGTCTTCCAGTAGGATTTTTATAATCTTATAGTCCACTATTAATATTCTAGTTGTATCCAGAAGAAGAGGGTTCAGAGTCCTAATATAAGTGAATTGATAAAAGCACATATAGAATTAACATGAGGTTCTTTGTGACAGTTTTTAAGAGCTAGCACAATAAACATAAGATTACCAAAAATGATGAAGGGACTAGAAACCATGATATAAAGGGATCAGAGTAAGCAACTGGTCATTTTTAGCCAAGGAAAAAGCCATGTAAATAGGGGCTATTTCAAAATAGCATTCAAATATTTGAAAGAGTATCAAATGGAAGAAAGACTGAATTTGTTCCATGTATGACCAAAGTGCAGAACTAAAAGTAATGTATAGGAATATCAAGAGCAAAGATTTCAGTTTAATGTAGGAAAGGATTTTCAAATAATTATAGCTCTTTAAAATGTGAATGAGTTGTCCTACGAGACAGCAAACTCTTCATTACTGGAAGAGTTTAAGCAGAGGTGAGATAGCTACCTGTTAAGGATACTCTAAAAAGGATTCCTAAGGGAAATGAAATGGCCCAGCCTCCAAATGTGTTTTTTTTTCCTCAGATGAAACAACATGCCCTATTTTTAGAACTATAGAATATGAATAAATGTATTCCACAGAGCTCTCATTTTTCTCCAAGGGTTGGGTATAACTAGCAATAGGACAACAAACTCTATTAGACAAAGACCTAATCTGTTGTGGTAATTTTTATGCAATTATCTTTATCCACCCTACTATATCCATTCTTTACCTTTGCTAACCCAATCAAATAAAGGATCAGAGAAATCTGGAGAGAAGAAAAGCAGAGGCTTTCATTTGTGAACATCAGAGCTGTTGGGTATATTTATAGCCTCCATTGAAATATGAAAGGAAAACTACAGAAAAAAGAAATGAAGGAGAATCTATTTTAAAAGAACTATGACAACAGGATGATAATTAATTCTGAAATTTTTCAAAGGAATTTCTAACAGGTAAGAAGAATAGAAAATATGGTATCTGTGACATCAGCTGAAATGTCAATTAATTAGCATTTTTAATTGTACTAACCTACTTTCCCATTGAGTATTAAAAATGTGGGGTTTTTAATCTATCCATAAATTGTAATGTTTGTAAGATTTCAAAATTTTTAGATTAAAAAGGGTTTGAGTAGGAATTTAGGAGGTAAGGTTAGGGTTCTTACTCGTCCATCTTTGCCAACAGCATCCATTTCCACTTCTCGAGCTCCCTCAACAAATTTTGTCAACACGACTGGATGTTCCTGTCACAAAAACAAAAAAGAAAATCAAACCTAGGAATTGAAACCACAAACGGTATCAAGGGAATGCTGTTGCTTATATGAATACTACTTAGGAGATTCTAAACTCCTTACAATAAATAAAGTTGGTAGCAAAACTCTTCTACAAGAATAAGGATATTGAAAGTTGAATAGTTAGGCTAGAGACCTTTCTCTAACATCTAGCAATTGGTGAACTAAAAATGAATTCTAAAATTACACATACAATCAGAAACTATATATTATGGTGTTGTGTTTTTTTTCATATGAAAGACTTCTCACCCTCTGTGCCCAAAAAAATCTCATCACTTAGCCTATTGTTCTTAGTTAGGTTCTGCCTATTTCCCCAAAACAGAATCTTAGAGTGAGAAGGGACCTCAATAACCATCTAATCCAGCCTGAATAAAAATCTTTGCAACAATAGCTTCAATAAGTGGCCATCTAGCTTTTACTTGAAGACCTCACACAAGGAGAAATTTATTACCTTCGAAGGCTGCCCATTTTACTTTTGGATAATTCTAATTCAAGATGTTTTTCTTTAAAAGTAGCTTAATTCTTCTCGTCTGTCTATAATTTCCACCTTTTATAATGCTGCTAACTGGAGTCAAAAAGAAGTAAAATCTCTCTTCCATATGACAGCATTTCAAATACTAGGAGATAATTTTCATGTTCCTCCTAAATGTCTGGTAGATAGGTCTTAAGTGTGGGTCTGGCAGTACAGAGACACA
The DNA here is from genome assembly GCF_016433145.1 of Gracilinanus agilis. Lineage (NCBI taxonomy): Eukaryota > Metazoa > Chordata > Mammalia > Didelphimorphia > Didelphidae > Gracilinanus > Gracilinanus agilis. Next base: position 606,002,200 of record NC_058132.1, on the reverse strand, counting down.
ATGAGATTTAAGGTTCTTTGGGATGAAGAAGATTATCTAAATGTGTGCATAGCTAGGTGATAAGGCGAATAAGAGTATCAAGCCTGGAGTCAGGAGGATTCATCTTCCCAAGTTCAAATCTTGCCTCAGACATTTGCTAGCTAGGTGACTCTGAACAGGTCAATTAACCCTGTTTGCCTCAGTTCCTCATATGTAAAATGAGCTGGAGAAGGAAATGGCAAACCACTTCCATATCTTTGTTAAGAAAACCCTACAAAGAGTTGGACATAATTTAAATGGCTTAACCACAAAGACACCAATGACAACAAATCAAAATATGAGTCGTTAAAAAGAGTACTTTGGAAACAAAAGGTTTGTACATATCATTCTCTTCTCTTGAAACAGGGAACATTATAAGAACTTGGAGCAAAGGAACTTAAGTTGATAGAAAGAATAGTAGCTTAAGTAAGCAATTTAAGTAATTTAAGAAAGAATAGACATTCTCTTTAACCAAAATAAACTAAACTAATCCTGAAATCTTGTGATAAATTCTACTCCTTGATACTAGACTTCCAATCAGATTTAGCTTGAAAACCCAAAATGTTTATTTTAAATTCCTACCCAAAATCTCCACTACCAGAAAATTCAATGAAGATAGTAACCACTGTACAGGACAGGTGCCTGCCTTCATTTGTATGGGAACTATCCACACTCTTCATTCTTCTTTGAAATGCCTCTGATTTCACTCTTCAGCTCCCTCCAAATTTCATTCACCTAACATCAAACTCTTCCCTGTGAATTTTTTTTACCCCAACTTGCTTTTGAAAACATTTAAAAGGAAAATACTACTTTCATCTTCCACAGTACAAGGTCTACAGATCAATAACCCCACTGGGTAAATCTTAAGCGGATAGCACCGAGGTAATACCAGTGGGAAAAAAAGAAAAACAAGCAGGCTGCAGAGGAAAGCATTTGAGTTACCAGAAAATGTACAAAACTTTATTAATTTACAAATGGATGAGGGCACCAAAAAAGAAAAAAAAAGATAAGCTGAATAAGAACATTTAGTATAAATCTACACTGCTGACAAAAGCAAACATGCTGTCAGGTTTAAATTAAATTAATTAATTAAATTTAAAACTATAAAAGCTTTCATTTTTATTGACTACCATAATTGAGGTGGTCCAATGCAAGAAGAGTCAGTACACCCTTATTTGTCATCTAATCCATAAGTAGGCCAAGAATTCTTAATCAGCTATATGCTTACAGGTGCAAATGGGTAAATTTCTGTTTCAGTTCTTTATGTGTTAAAAACTAAATTCCAGCCAAGTAGCCTGAGAGGACTACAAGAATCTAACCATAATTGCCTGTGGCTGAAACATCTTATTTGTACATGGAGTAGGCTAATAGCCAGAATAAACTTACCTAATAGTATTATATGAGAAAAAAAAGAAAATACAAAACAAGAAAAGAACACAAAATAGGACTATAATTAGTGAAAAGTTGGGAAGGAGACAATGAGAGAAATAAATGATGATACCTGTGAGACCCTAGTTGCCTCTGCTAGAAATTTCTTCATCTCATCCTCAGAGAATACTACATTCATGGCAGACCCACTGTGAAAAGGGAAAAAAAAAGAGCAGGTCAGTTTCTTTTTATGTCTTCAGAAGCAAAGCATGCAAGACAGGACCACTTTGATTCTCAGAACATTTTCAAGCAACCTCTGTAGTTCCAATCTCTTGTTCCAGCCTGGGCTAAAAAAGAGGGTGCTTGTCTCTAAAGTGAGTCATTATTCCAGTTATTCATCGAGACAATCCATCTCAGTAGAATACTAAAAGGGGGGAAAAGACCTAGGTGAAGAATAAAAAGATGAGCACCATGGCACTATGATATTCCTCAGTCCTTTCTGATTCAGCACTTTAAAGGATAGAGTATATCTACTTTTCCATGGCAGGAGCCTCTCATTCTTCAGCAGGATTCCATGCAGGACCCAGTGACCCTTTCAACTGGCTTCGTCAGAGTTGACCACTGGCCTTGGATTTATTCCAAATATATATGTATAAATTTGCCATAGGCACTGTTAAAGGAAGACATTTTATTGGTTTAGGCCCATCAGTTCCCACAGTAATGTGAACAGAGTTCTGGGTATCTGAAAGAGTACTCTCTGAAAATAAGGAATTCATTCTAAAAGTCAAAGTGTTGTATAAGGTTTTTTTTTTCTGACTTTTATTAGGAAAGAATAAATTGGAAGGAAAAAATAAGGGAGAAAAATTAAGGAGACAGAAAAAAGGGGAAAAAGAACATAAGCAAGAAGTGTTGGTTTTGCTTCTTTTTAAAAAAAAATAGCAAAAGTTGGGGACAGCTGGGTAACTCAGTGGATTGAGAGCCAGGCCTAGAGACAGGAGGTCCTAGGTTCAAATCTAACCTCAGACACTTCCCAGGTGTGTGACCCTGCACATGTCACTTAATCTCCATTGCTCAGCCCTTACTGCTCTTCTGCCATGGAACCAATATACAGTATTGATTCTAAGATGGAAGGTAAGAGTTTAAAATCAATCAACCAATCAATCGATAAACAAATAAATAAATAGGTAGATGAATGAATGAATGAGTGAGTGAGTAGATAAATAAATAAAATAGCAAAAGTAATCTTCAACTTTCTTTTTTCTGCTACTCTCCCAATTATTCCATATTTCTGCAGAAAACACTTCCAAGTTCTTTTATTTGTAAACCTTCAAGTGGTCATGAGGGTAATAAAAATAACACTAACTGCTACCTATATAAGAAAGTGAAGAAAACAAAAACTGCATGTGCAAGGAATATATTGTGGGCAGAAAAGTAGGTAAGAAACCAGCAGTCTTTGCCATGTCTAAGCACCAGAGTCTTCACAAGGTAAGTATATCCAAAGTAGATATATCAATGAAAATTATATTTATGATATTTGCATAATAAAAGGTAAAGGACACACACACAGACTCCCAAGAAAAGAAAAACAAAGATTCAAATCTCTGTGTTCTGGTACCATACTTTTTTTTGCCTTGAATATATTCAAAATAATACTTTGAAGGGGAAGTACTGTAAAACTATAGTTTATAGAAAAGCTCATTTAAATAAAAATACATTTTCCACCTCATTTGAAATTTTTCATTATTTTTAAAGGACCCCATCTAAGATTTCATTTACACTTGCAAATTGTGCGCAGCAAATTGTTATTTCTCTTATCCAGTGTTCACTGAAGTAGTTCTTTACAAGCATTAACATCTGAGGAGAACAAGTGGTAATTCTCAACTTCTACACTGGTGAGCCAACTTTCAAAGTTTGACTGTAAAAGATCTTCCTTCCTCATTCTCTTTGCAGTAATTTTTTTTCAATCAGAGCTTAAATATTCATCATTTCAAACAAAAGACACCATCAGATCAGGTTGACAACAAGCAAAGATTTGCTGTCATGTCTGACTGTTGGAAAACAGATACTGGCAAGAGAAATCTCTTATTCTGGTTTTTCCCTCTTTTTCTATCTCCTGGTGTAAAACTCTCCTCTCTCATCATGTAAAGGGCAAATTATGAGTAATAATATCATATCTAGAAACCCTCAACTGCTTCATGTCATCTTTTCCCAGGGTAAAAATATTCCAATGAATGACAGAATATGGGACCTCAACCTGCCTGGGTTAATTTGGGAGGTGCCCCACAAACATACAATTAGTTTCAGAGATTTAGCATGGTTCATAGAGCACACAGATTCTCCACTCTATTTTTCACTCTCAGTAGTGGCTCTTTGGGACATTTCTTTTTTTTTAAGATGTACAACAAAATAGAATCTACTAATAATGCATTACCTCAAGACATAGGAAGGTCTCAGCAAACAGGGGTAACCCACAGACTTGGCAAATTCAAGAGCTTCTTTCTAAATAAAAGAAAAAGCAAAGCTTTCTATTAACAACTAAAAGTAGACCATATGGAATAATGTTAATTGATCAAGTCATAACATAACCAAATATGTCTCACTCATTCATGCAAAAAAATACAATTAAAAGCTAAAAAGGGCTCAACTCTTTGGAAGCCCCAGTTTACATTTCTAAATGCCAAATTTAATTCAGCTGGACTTGCCATTGAAATGGGACTTACAGAATATATTCTCTTTTTACAGATAAGGAAACTGAGAGCCAAAATTTTGCCTTAAGACACATAGCCAATCATATGGATTGTTGGGACTCAAATCATTTGTGTGAGGAATCTGTCCTCTCAGTCACCCTTAGGTAAAGTCTGTTAAGTCAATAAGAAGTCTGAGTAAATCTCAGTTTCCTTTTAGCTTTTTGGAAAGAGAACAAAAGTGAAGAATATTCCACTCTTCCTCAATGGATCTCAGTAAAGAACCCTCCCTAGATAGATCATGAATTGAGGAGTTTGTTTTCTAATATGAATAGGGTAGGACACTCTCAATTTAAAACAGATTTTTTCCATGAAAGATCTTCTCCCTTGATCTTCAGAACTGGCTAGGTTCTAAAAAAATCATAAGAAGGGATGGTTTTGTTTCCACCCTCCAGAAAATAAAGCTCAGCAGGTCTGTGTTATAGTAAGAAGAAATATGACCTGGCTCACTTGAGTAGAACTAATAGGTAGTATTTCAAGGTCCGTGTGTTCTGGGTTTCCTTCTCTTGACCTCATTCTCATTATCTCTGTTTAAAAAAGACAGCAAAAATTTGGCTCAATATGGAGTCATTCTCTTATTTTCTTGGCAGGCCAGGAGAACTCATCACTCTTCCACCAGAAGGTTGAAGAGAATAGGAACTTTGTCTCTGATTCTCTTGGTTTGTCTTTCTCTCTTGGACAATGGAATAGTCCTTGGTTTTTCCTCCTTCCTGAGGCAACCTAATAGTAGACCCCTTTGGGCAAGGGGCAGATTTCAATTAATAAACTAGTTCCTATCTTCTTTTCAGAACTGTTTTTAACTTCTTTTATAGGTCACTATTTTGTGTATTGGTACATTTGTGCTAAAGTAAGAATCTCTTCTGATGGCACATGAGATTCGAGATCTCCATTAAATATGTATGATTCTTAAGCAGTATTGAGTTTTCTGGAAATTCTATTGGCTAGTCAATCAACAAGATCCTAAGTCCCTCAATAGATTAGGGTGTCAGCCTAACTAACACTCATCACTCAACCAATTCTGTAAGAGTTTAACCAGAATAGAAAAGAAAACCGATGGGTCTTTTTAACTGTTTCTTTTCAAGACTTCTCTTAAACAGTTACTACAGATGAAGTAGCAGGACAAGTAAACTAAGCTTTGATCAGAGGATTTGCTTGAAAGTGACCACATTTCCTTTACTTCTTTTTTTAAACTCCTTACCTTCAATACTATATATTGGCTCCAAGGAAGAAGAGAGGTAAGGACTGGGCAATGGAGGTTAAGTGCACACCTGGATCTCTATCCATTGAGCCACTTAGCTGCCCCCTATTTCTATTACTTCTAATAAATGTTGGTTATGAATTTATATTTCTCCTTTTAGAATGTAGACTTCAAACCTAATGCTTAAACTTTTGTTTAATGGTCATGCAATTTCTTCAACGAAAGCATCACTTTACTCTTATAGACCAATTCTTTGTACCTTATGGGACAATTTTATGAGTTGCTACAACCAAAACACACACACACACACACACACACACACACACACACACATATACACACATTCACACATACACACACACACAAAACAGAAAAGTTGTTATCTGGTACAACCAATGATAAGCCTCTTCTCATTCAGGAAGACTAGTCCTCCAGCAATAGACAAAAAGTCTATCATGGGCTCAGGACCCAAAATCTACAGTCTTGAAGGCTAAGCCAGAATGCTCATCTAGCATAACCTTCTAGACCCCATGATACCTCCCAACTATGAAGAGGATGAGTCAAAAGATGACTCCAGTTGAAGAGATCTTCTATATATACACACATATTAAAATAATTTTGTAATCCTTGCTTTATTCAAGGGCTTTATGAACTTGGATGGGAGAAAATTATATTTTTAGTTTTACTATTTTTTTAATCTTTACACTAAAAAGGTTAATAAATCTGTATCTAATAGAATGTAAGCTCATTGGGGGCAAAGACTTTCTTTTTCATATAATTGGGTCTAAATAAACAAATAATCACAGTAACTTCATTTTCTATAATATCTTTTACAAACTACATTGCACACGTGTCATTTGATAATGTACTAACACTAAATAAATAAAAAATTATCATATTACTTTTACTGTTTTGATACCATGTCCTAAAAATTTAGCATATAATCATCTGATTTTGAATGAGAGAGATGTGGCAACTATGAAATAAACTGCCTTCTGGTAGACCCTCTTAAAAGAAAGTTTAAAAGTCATTTGCCATTCATTTTTCTTCTTACCAAGGTATTAACAGCCTTCCATGGTGCCTGAGCCACCTTCAGTTCATCCAGAACAGCCGAGAAGATGGAGCGGTCCTCAGCCCTATCGATCTGTAGTGGGCTTGTGCCCATGATCTTGACTCCGTTCTTGTAAAGTGGCACTGCCAGATTATTGGGAATCTGCCCTCCCACAGAAATGATGCAGCCATTACATGCCTAGGAAAGAGGTTCACAAAACTGGTCATCAGCAGAACTTCATTATGGATGGGTAACTGTACTCAATTTGTATTAATGTTGTTTAAATTTTCCTTGCTGGGAATGCCTAAGTTAATGATAATGGTATTTACATTTATTTGATCATTGAATAATTGTAAGTACTCTCATGTGCAGTGTTCTACTAAGTAAATTAAATATTTAGTGTCTGTTCTCCCAGAAATTATTTCCTAAAACATATATATACAACACTGACATGCAATTAAATTACAAATATAATTTGTATCATTCACAGATGTGCAAGAATAGTTTAGGAGTAGGGAAGTAAATTGTTTTTGTTCACTCTTTCAGTTATGTTCAACTCTATGTGATCCCATGAACTTTGTTCATGGAGTTTTCTTAGCAAAGATACTATGATAGTTCGTCATTTCCTTCTCCAGAGTGTCCCCAATTTACAAATGAAGATCTGAAGCAAATAAGGGTGAAATAACTTGCCCAGAGTCATTCAGCTAATAAGTGTCTGAGACCAGTTTAACTCAGATCTTCCTGACTCTGGGTCTAAGTGTTCTATCTACCATACCACCTAGCTGCCCCTGAGGATCATACTGATCTATATTTTATTTTGTTGAGCCCAATCTGCACTTTGTATTAGGAATATTACTGTATTCTGTTCCTCTGTATCCATGCATCTTATCTCTGAAATTTCTATGTTTTCCAAATAACAACAATTTGTTTCTTTGAATAAATACTATGTATTACATATGCTGGGCTTCTATGATGTCTAAAAGAATGAAAAAAGATCATCCCTTTCCATGAACAATTTAAATTTTAACTGATCAGAAAGGGAAAAAATACAAATACACGCATACATATACATGCACCTAAGAGAACAATAGGGTGACAAAAGAAATTGTGTGTCATAAACAACTACTCATTAGGAAACACTTCAATATTAACTTAAGGTCAAAGTGGCCAGGAATGACCAATCTATATAATAATGTCATTAAAGAAAATTATATTCCAGCATCTCACCTAATAGATGCAATGTGTGATTAGCCAAAATGAGAGATATTGGAATATTAAAGAAATAGTTACATCACGAAATGTTTAGGTACCCCTTTTGTTTGTATTCTCTCAAGCAAAAAGCATAACTATTTATAAATGAAAAATGATGCCAATTTACAATGTTCATTAAGCCAAACAAATAATTTCCAACCCTTTTTTAAACCACATTAGATAAAATAAACAATTGTTTTGTGTGCATAGGAAACAAAAGTCCAAATCATTGAAAGACTAGAATAAAAAGGTTGGATTTCAGTATGTCTCAGAAAGAAGACAAAGTGAGTTTTATTTGACATGAATGGGGCAGTAAGTATGTGAGAAATCGGAGTTGGGCCCACTGAAAAATAAGATGAGTATTTAGCAATGATAATAGATTTTTAAAAAAGATGGATTTAAGAAATGTTCTAAAAAAAGAAAAGGTCTGATGTATGATTTAGCCTGAAACAAATGAGTTGCAATTTTTAAAATATTTTTACTTACAACAGCAAAGTCAACATAATGTTCTTAATGACTTATGTTTGCTATTCATTATATATTCTAATTCTCATACTAATACTAATACTAATACTAATCTCAGTAGCCATTTTAGACTCTACATTGTAGCATCCAGGCAAAATGGCAAATTCCCAGGGGGCAAGTGCTACGTTATATATTTCTACATTCTCCATGTCACCTTGCAATTTATTAATATGATCAAAGCATACATGAGTGACTGAGTCTGTATAACTTAATAATAATTGAACGTTACTTAGGAGAAAACTAAGTTGTTAAGGGATAAAAACCAACTACAACATAAGTTATGAATGAAAAATCTGTAGCACAATCCAAATAAATGAGATATCCTTTTTAACAATTTTGATACTATTCTACAATTTAAAATGTTTTCTTTTTCAGGAAATAAATATTTTTGTGATCATTAAGAACGTGTTCAGTGAATATGTTTCTTTCTGAAATGCTTGAAAAAAATCTCAGCCCAAAAAAGCTTTTCATTTCATTAGGGTATTTTTGTTGTTGTTACTTATAATGTAGAAATTTGATTTAAGTTATATCTGAGAGATTTAAAAATAAACAACTAAAATTGTATCAAAATGCTCCTATTTACTGAAGGACTTTCAAATAATAAATTTTGTAAATTTTTCCAAAAAATCCTTTAGTATGAAAATATTGCTTTTGGATGCCATTTTTATTTTTACCACATTTTACTGTGTTTTTTCTTTCTCTTTCTAATCACTCATAAATATCACTGTATCTATTGTTAACGTTATGGAAATAAAAAGACATTTCTGAAATTCACAGACACGTCTTCCATAAATGTGCCCCACACTCACAAAAAGAAAATAAAAGAGCAAAGCAAAGCATATTGTCATTCCAAAAATGACTGTTTGATTTCTATTAGACCCTATTTTATGGACAATTTGAAACATTATCCACAATTCAGTCTTATAAAGAAAATAGTGTTTGATGCTCTTGATTATGTTTCAGGTTAAAATAATAATATATGATTTACATTTTAAGTATCATATTGAGCAGGTTTAATTAGCTCAACATTAAATCCCATCATACTCATGAAATTTGGAGGAATTAACACCCTAATGGATGTTACATTTCACTAAGTGTTCATTCTTCTAACTAATCCATGTAATTCATGTTGTATTCCAAGAACCATTGTCTAAATTTTGTCTGTATCTTCAGGCATAAAAAAAATAGATCATTCAAACTATTTGCTGGGTAAATTTTTTCATAGAGACTACTCCAATCAACTATACCTTGTTCTAGAAAAATCTCTTAAAGAGCATGGAAATAAGCAAAACTTAAAATAGCTGAAATGGTTTGGAATTGCAGCTATATTTATAGCCCCAATAATTCCCTTGGTGGGCAAAGAGATAAAGGACTAAGAGATTTGTTTGAATATTTATTTGAAAATCATTTAATCCATGTATAGAAAATGAAATCAGAAGTTCAGACTATATTTTCCTACCACCTCATTCTAGGATTCTAAACAATATAAAACATTATATGATTCAGTAAGAGAAACAGAGTTATTATATGAACCTTCTAAGCACAATATAGGCCCTTTTTAAATTTTCACATTAGTTAATTAATAGAAAGCATGCTTTCCTTTATGGGAAAATTGTTAAAATTGTGAATTAGAGAAGAATGTCTTTTGGTATTACCCAGCCTACACTTTTCCCAGCACACCTCTCTTATGGCACATCTCATCAGTATTTGAATGCTAAGTGTACTCCCATTCTCTTTATATTCCCTCCAAATTCACAATGTATTGTCAGGAAAATTTTTACAAATTCTTTCTAAAATCTAAATAATTAAAAATTCGACATTCTTATTGACAATGAAGACAATGATGAAGGTCCATTCAAAGTGTACTGAAAAGAAGTTAGACAAGTGGAAGCAAAAGCTAGAGTAATCTAAATCTGCATTATAGATTTTAAATTGTAAGTGAATGGGCTCTTCTAGTGGCAGAAAGAATGAGCTGACCCTTTCTGATCACCACCTCATGTCTCAGCTTTGGGAGTTGTTCAGCACATCTGTTCTACACTAAACAGGAGAATTCCAAGGGCAAGGCAGCTTGTTCAACAAATATCTGGATGAACAATTAAATCCTCCCAAAATATTTTGCACAATGTCATCTTTATACCATTGTTAACATTTATGTGACATATGCTACCGACTAATCCTCTAGGTGTAGCTGCAATATTTCAAATGTAAATATTCATGCAAAATAAGTCTTCTTGGCAAGTACTTGTAGAATAGGAGTTCTTAACCTTTTCTTGTGTGTTATGGATCCCTTTTCTGGCAGTCTGGTGAAGCCTATGGATTCATTCCCAGAATAATGGTTTTAAATCACACAACAAAATAAATAGGATTACAAAGGAAATCAATTATGTTGAAATAAAAATGTAATTTTCTTCCCATACAAGCTTACAGTTGTAAAATTTATCCAGGGACCTCTTGGGGGTTAAGAATCCTGGCTCTAGAAAATCTGATGATGGAATGAATTTTCCATTGCTTTTATGATATTAATTGGGGCTAGATGATGTTCAAAGTTATTCTTTTAAGAGGTTATTTGTTAGGATACAATGTGTACATATGTATATATAATAAATATATAATAAATATACTAAAAATAACCTCTTAAATAGAGAGAAAGAGATTGACAGAGAGAAATTTACATCTCTCCTTTTTTTTTTTACCTCTTGTTGATAGATGTCTAGGATCCTTTCCAGAGAAAGTTCTTCAAAGTAGAGTTTGTCACATTCATCAAAGTCTGTGCTCACTGTCTCAGGGTTGCAATTCACCACCACTGTCTTCTTGCCAAGTTGACGCAACGTACGGATACTTGAGACAGCACACCAATCAAATTCCACACTGCTCCCTACAAAAAAGACAAAGAGATTGGCAAAAGTGAGGGGACAGAAAGAGAAATGAAAAATAACAGCAAAGTGAAAAAACATGATTTTTCATTCCAAGTTGAGAAATCTACTTGTCTTTACGATGAAAATTTGAGGCACACAAAAGTGAGCTGCTCAAGAATATATTCTGTGTGATATAATACCCTGAAGTCCCAATGCATGTCTCATCACAGTGAAACAGTGTCTTCAAATGCTATGATGACAAGTTTTGTCTAAAGTTGGGAGCTATCAAATTTACAAGAATTGCTAAAACTATACGAAGATGATTATATCGTTTAGAGCTAAGAAGGCTCTTTGAGATCACCTGGACCCACATCATCACATTGCTTATGAGAAAAGAAGCACAGAATGTTCTATGACTTCAGAAATGCCCTGGAAAGAGATGAGTGTGCCTGAGAAACAGCCTCACTAAATTTGGAAACACTCATCCTAATCTTGACTACAAGATGATCAAGTTTTTTGGTCCCTGCAATTCTCAGAGTCCTAAGCTATGGAGAGGCTAGGATTGGCATCAACGAAGGAGCATCCTTACCAAGAAAATTATGAATACTTGTGGCACTGAAGGATGCTAATTATAAGGAAAAACATAGATGTATATGTATGTGTGTGTATGTTTGTATATATATAAACATCTTTCTACAGAGATGCAGAAAGAGATATCAATGATAGAGTGGGCAGCGAAGTGGTACAATAGATAGTGCCAGATGTGGAGTCATTTCCTTAAATTCAAATCTGTCCTCAGACACTTACTAGCTATGTAACCAAGGGTAAGTCACTTAACTCTACTTCAGTTTATTTATCTATAAAATGATCTAGACAATAAAATGGCAAATCACTTCAGCATTTTTGCCAAGTAAAACTCATATGGTGTCACACATGACTAAACAACAAGAGACAGAGATATATGCCTTTAAGTATTAGTCTGAAATTTTGCTTCATGTCTGTTATCTGAGTCAGTTTAAGTTGGAATTGAATCATCAGAGTTGGACATAAGAAAAAGTCCAAAAGAATTCTTTTTGACCATAGCAACTTGTGAAAACATTTCCTTTAGAAGAAGAGGGGTTTGCACTTCACATAAGTGAAAGTAACCAGACTGATGAGATCAAAGATTCTTTGAAAGTATTGAACTGAGGACTTCTACAATCAAATGTATGTTTCTCCAGGAGAAAAACTATTTCATTAATGTGTTTGCATCTCCAGAACATACCCTAGTGCCTGGCATATAGTGGGAGCTTAATAAATGTTTGTTGATTGATATAATAGGAAATTTTTTGAAGTATCCAAAGCAAGTGGAAGATGACCATAAGGAACCGCTCAGGGAATGATGATACAAGCAGAATAATCCCTGATTCTGGAAGAAGCTGAGGGTAAATGGATTATTTGATTTCAGATAGGGCTAAAGCTAATCTGGTGTGTCCAAACTAAGTCAAAGATAATATGGTGATCCTAGATGAGCAGAGGGCAAGGCTGCACCAGGGGGAGAGAGTAGGAAAAATTGACCTAGATGAGAAAAGCATAACTGGTTAAAACCTCCATTGGGATCAGATTTTGAATAACCACTGTACTTTCAGACCAGGAGAGAAAAGACCCAATCTACAACAACAATAACAACAAAAAATGAAACCCCGAATTCCCTTAGAAGTTAAAACTGAGAATCTCCAAAGGAGGTTGAACAATCACTTAGGTATTTTAGGAGAGATTCTTTTTGTTTATAGATTGGGCTACATGGCAACATTCAAATATCATTCTGTAATACATAAATCTACATGACAAAATTAAATCTGCTGTGTCAAGTGACTAGAGCTAGTGGAGCCACTCTTAATGTAAGTGTGATCTAGGGAAACCACTCTGGGTTTCTTTGCTCATCAGCATGAATAAGATATAGTTTTGGAAGGTGGGGTGGAAGATATCAGTTTAGGACAGGAGTTCTTAATCTTTTTTGTATATCATGGACTCCTTTGTCAGCCTGGTAAAGCTTATGAACCTTTTCCTAGAAAAAAAAATGTTTTTAAATACATAAAATAAAAAAATAGGATTTCAAAGGAAACCAATTATAATGAAAATAATTATCAACATATGAAAAACAAAAAGTCTTAAGTTCACATACCTGAGGTTAAGAATATCTGGTTTAGATAAACAGTAAGATTCCTCCTATCTCTAAAATTTCATAATTGTATCATTTCAATTCTTCAATAATTTCTGTGACTTTCTAATTTAAATTAATCATCTGCCAGGTGAAATGGTAGGCACTAAGAAATAAAAATTAAATAAGAGCCCCAAGGTCATTTCAATAGAGAGAGGAAGAATCCTGCCTCTGACATTTACTAATTGTATGACCATGAGCAAGATGCTTAATATCTTATTCCAAGATGCCTCAATATCCTAATCTGAAAAATGCAGATAATACCTGCAGCACCTGGCTTGTATGTTTCTGTGAAACTCAATTGTGATAATAATTATAAAAATGTCAAAAATTTAAAGTGTTAAATAAACTGCAATTATTGTAGTTGTAGGTATTTGCTAGAGACATCAAGGAATCATTGAATAATATTCATCAAAAACCCATAAGACCTTTAATTTTGAAAGCTTATTACAGAAGGTTAGCAGAAGAGGGAGGAACTATAAAGGCAGAGACAGGACCAATGGGAAAGGTACTACAACTTCATGGAAAGTGATAAGGGTTGGAACTAGGGTGGTAGACACATGAATGGAGAGAAAAGGACAAGAGTATGATGTAAAGAAAATAGAATCAACTAGAATTGGCAAATAATTGGACATGGATATAGAATGTGCAAATAGGGTAAAAAGTTCAATGTTGCAAACCTTAGTAAATGTAAGAACTCCAGTACCCTCAAAATGTTGATATTTATTCCACAATTCTCAATAAAATAGTGCTTTATATTTGCATATTTCATCAATTTAATAAGAAGATACTTTCTGCTAAAAGATAATCACTAGTGTTGAACTTAAAGTCCAAGTTTTAAGAAAAAATCAAATTGATCCAAATTTTTTAAGTGCTTCAATATAATCAGCAAATCAAATTTATGATACACTGTAATGATTATTAAAATGTATACAGGATTAAGAGAAATGACCATGTGATTGTCAGCCTTGGTGTATAATGTTTTCACTATCAATTTATAATTTTAAGTATAAATGCTTAGCACAAGTGGAAAATTAAAATGAAACAACATGCAACATGACAGCACAGAGTCCGATATAGCTGACAAATGTTTGTTGAATGAATAATTGATTTAGGGACAGTATTATTTTTCTCTTTAAAAAATCCCTTGACTTCACAAAACAGTCATTTATATCTCCGGAACTGCTTGACTGCATCTGTCTCTTTAATGAATGTCTGTGGCAAACATTTGAAGGGGTTGACAGAATTGCCATTCATAGGCAAAGAGCAGAGAGTTGGGTACAATTGCTTCCTCAGAACCAACAACTACAATCTGGTGGGCATCTTCAGGATGAATTGGTAGAGATACAGTATATTCTCCTCTCCTTTGCTCAATCACCCATTCCCCTTTCCCTTTAAATTCCATAACTATATTTTTTCTGAAGTGGTGCATACATGTGACATGTATGGTACATGTATGAATTTCCTAAAGGATATTCAATGTTCTAAATTCATCATATTCCCCTTTTGAAAATAATTTCTTCAATACTTAAAAAAAATTTATTTTCCACAGAAGAAAAATATATGATTGATCACATGGTTCGGTGGATATATGATTGGGGATTTGGGCTTCAAATGATCACTCTATTGCAAATATTAACAATATGGATATTGGTTTTGAACAGTGATACATGTATAACCCAGTGGGATTGCTCATCAGCTCCAGAAGGCAGGAGGGAAGAGGGGAGGGTAAGAACGTGAATCATGTAACCCTGGGAAAATAGTCTTAATTAATAAATTGATTTTTAAAAAACAGCCTTGTTTTCATCAGGATAGGTTCTCCTGCTTATACAGAGCAGACAACCTCTGTACACTTAGTAGATGGTTCCATTTGTTTCTTCCATCAAATTAATTAATTTTTTTAAATATTTTAAAACCTTTGCCTTCTCTCTTAAGAGTCAATACTGCATTCCGGTTCCAAGGCATAAGAGCGGTACCGGCGGAGGCAAGCGCATTTGTAAGTGTATTCAGAATAAATCAAGAGAACACAAATAAATTCAAAAGAGTGAACTCCGAGATGGTTTGGAGCTTGATGAAAGGTTGAATGTTAAAGATGGCGCTTGAGTTTAAGATGGTGTTGTGTAATCAGAAAGCTTGTCTCTTTGAACTACATTACCCAGCATCCCACTCTCCTCCTGTCGTTATTTACTGATGTAGGCAGGTGTATACATTCTGGGGATTTCCACCTCTCGCGATCTCTGCTCTTGCGATCTTATCGGGCTCTGGCTCTTAACCTTGAAATTATTAAACTCTAAAACCTTAATTTAGTTCAAAGAGACAAGATTTCTAATAACACAGCGTCTTAAAGAAATGAGGCAGAGGTGAAGAGCAAGCGTATTCCAGGCACAAATGATGGCTGTGGCATGCGTGAGCAACAAAGAGACCAGTGTGGCTGGATCGCCAAGTACTAGAAAGACGAGTCGAGGCAAGATTGTAAAGAGCTTTAAATCAGGTTCAATACATGATCACAGATAGGATTAAATATCTTTTGAACAAAAAGGAGAGGTTAAAATAATTAATATAAATATTTTTACAACTTACCACCTGGCATCGTGCTTTATAATACATAATACAAATATTTAATAGATACTTGTTGAATTAATATTACTCTTTCTCATTTAAATATCAATCTTCTTGTGGGCTGCTCGGTAGTATAAGATAAGACATTGGATTTGGAATTAAGAACCTGATTTCCAATTCTGCCTCAGATACTTAATAGCAATGCAACCCTGGATAAGGCACTTCACCATTCTCAGTTCCATTTCCTCATCTGTGAAATGGGAATATTAATAGCATCTACCTCACAAAACTGTTGTGAGGATCAAATGAGAGAATATATTTAAAGCATTTTGTAAATCTGGAGATCCTATAAAAATACCAGCTATAGATACCGATTCACTTTGAAAAGGGGTTTGTTTTTGTCCTATAGAGAAAAAATATATAATTACTACTACTCAAAAAATTTACTTTTTGTTAATTGATACAAAATTTTAACAAAAAATCATTATGTAGGCCCTTTTACTTTGAGAATAAAAATGAAGTCGTTGTGCTAGAGTAAGGAATAGTTTGCACTTTTGTTTTTCAAATTGTCTGTAAAAAAGCCGACATACTCTTAGATTTTGATCAAAGGACACTGTTAGAGAAAGTCTAATTAATATATTGTCCAAACCCTTGAATGATGCCCACTTTCTAAATCAGCTCTATATCATATTATCACATTTTAATTATAATGATGGAAAATATAAACTTTACCTATGTGATATGGTCCACAGCCTAGCACCATCATTCCATGATCATCAAACTTTACATCATGTTCCTAAGGAAGAAGAAAAAAAATCATAATCAGCAGCTATCTCAGTATTCATTGGGTATTTTTATAAACACATCAATTTGAATTCATTCAATAAAAAATAAATTTTAGATTCTGAAAAACAGCCACATTAGTGATTAACTTTTTTTCCCCTAAATTAGACTCCAATTAACAAACCTTTATTAATCACCTTCTAAATGATAGGCCCTACTTATGGTACAAAGAATGAAACAGTTCCTACTCACAGGGTGCCTACTCTGTAATAGGGAGGACAATGAGCCCAAATAAAAGAACATATAGAACAAATACAAGAAGTAAATACAATGTAGTTGAGAAGTTAAGGCACTTTGAGTTGATGGAATAAGAAAAAGTATACATGTAGAGTATGGTCTTCAAATGACTCTTGAAGAAGGAGAGAGATTTTATTCAATGGAAGTGAAGAATAAGTGTATCCAAGAATGGGTTAAGACTAAAGGGGATATGGAGTGCTGTGTTTGAGAAGAGAGAAGAGCAGTTTGGCTAGATCACAGAAGGGGTGAGACTGGAGAGACAGATTAGGGCAGGCTATATATAGCATCAAGTCTAGCCCTCTGTCTACTTTCTTACTGACTTTTTGTGTTCAATCTCTTCTGTTTCTAGAAACCACAATGTAATCAATATTTGAACAGCTTTGCTCGTGTCCATAGTATTGGACCTCATTTAGGTTGTTGTTTTAGCAAATCAGAAAGCCTGAGAAACTCAGTAGAAATGTGTTAATGCAATTTTAAATTATTTTTGCCCAAATAGTCTCACTTGTTGTTTTGTATCTACTATTAAGATATTTCATAAGCTTGGATTCAGCTTTCAAAGGCAAAGGTCAAAATTTTAAAAAAGCATGATCATATTTAACTAATATGTTACCATTCTTCCTATCAGAATCAGAATATAATAAAAAAGCATGAACAAATGGGGAGGCATTAGTTCACAGGATTTAGAGATGTAAGGAAACATGAATGTCATTTTCTTCTAATTTACTCGTGTACATCATTACAGATGAGTAAACCAAAGGCTCAGGGAGATGAAGTGACTAAGGTTACATAGAAAAAAAAGAAAAAGTAAAGAAAGGGAAGGAAGGGAAGGGAAGGGAAGGGAAGGGAAGGGAAGGGAAGGGAAGGAAAGGAAAGGAAAGGAAAGGAAAGGAAAGGAAAGGAAAGGAAAGGAAAGGAAAGGAAAATTGGAAACTAGAGCCCAACATACCAGGTCAGGTATAACCTTATTAGCACAGCAATGCAAGTAGCTCTTACCTGACCATTGTAAGTAACATAGAGGTAGTTTGTCACTGATGGATACTCTGCAGCCAGTGTGTCAATCTATAAGAAAGAAATGAAGGCAATTAATACATTGGATAAATATATCCTCACTCTAAAAATATTTATTTTTTTCCATTCATATTCCTTTATTTTTCTTTGCTATTTATTATAAAATACCAAATGGCAACTGAGGCTCAAATGCTTTCTATTAGAGGGTGACAGCGAAAATTATTGATAATTCTTCCAATTATAGAATACTGGCTGATCTATAAATCCCCTGAGAATACAAATACTTTCACACATAAATAATTGCACACACACATTCATGGCTATTGGGAAATTACTACAATTGTGCATAAACCTTATAGCTAGTGCTCTAATCAAAAGCATCCATGTATAAAGGTATCTTGCTTTGAATATTGGAGCCTTGTTGCATACCTGTAGGTAGTCATTAAATATTAAAGCACCAAAAGTCAAGACACAAAACAGCATGGGAGGAAAGAGTTCATCTCAAGGAACACATTCAGGAAGGACAGATAAATTCATTGCCCGAGAAACAGGCACAGAGTTTCATGTAGAAAAGAATAGAAGACAGAACTTACCAAGTTTGTAAGAGCCAAGTAAAGAGGAAGAAAGATAATAAATGCTGAGTGAAAAATATTCAGCAGCTGGCCTGGGGCCTAAGGGTATATATAGGCCCCCTGAGCCCACAATGGAACAGTCAATGATTTTTAAGGACAAAAACCAGCTGGTAGCACTTTAGCCAAGGTAGCCCTTAAACTAATGGCAAAAATTACAATGACATACCTATGAAAGTTCTTGTGTGATCATCATGAATACCAGATGAACTCATTATGCTCAGCCCTATCACAATGAATACTAAATGAACCCATAATGACGGGATACTTAAAATAAAGTATTGCCCTGTAAAAAGTTACTATCAAGTGAGTTAGCTATTTTTTCCAGGGGCTTAACACTGCAGGTCAGTCACAACGTCAGGGTTTTTCAGGCCCCCTTTATTGCATCAAAGATATGGCATATAAATACAGATCAGACAGAAAAAAAAGAGTATTTTAATTTTTTGTTTGTTTTTTTCTGGCTGAAGGAAATGGCCGCTTTTGCCACTACCCTCTTTAAAAGTATTATGAAATCAAATTTTGCAGAACAAGACTGATGCCTATGGGAGACTAAGATGTTAAGTATTTTCAGGTTTTGAGTTGGGTCATTTCCTGAGTACCCACTTAAAATGTTGACTAGACCTCTTTTAAACAGATGCTTACATCCTACCAGAAGAAAGTCAAAGAAGATAATGTTCTTTACCTGTTTAACCCAAGGATGTATGTTTTTCTTTACCCTCAGCTCCCGGGTCTGGGCTTCGGTCAATCCAAGGCATTTGGAAATTTGTTTATCTGAGAATCCTATCTCCTTTGCCTTTTTCAGAGTTTCCTCTGGAATGGAGTCACTAAAATTTGATGCAAAAGAAAAGCTCAAAATGTGACCAAGAATAATGTACAATGTGAGTTTTCCAAATTCCCCTTTTCCTTTCTTATGTTCCAGAGTCTAATATATTAAATAGCCTCTGATAGACTTTGCTTCCTTGTGAGGTACTGTTTAATCTCTCACCTTTCTTTCATTCCCAAGGCAGGGGATTTTATCTGTTACTTTCACTTCCCTCCTCACCTTCTGAAAACTTGCTTTAAAGCCTCATTACTCAATTGAATCTATTTGCCTTGACCCCTTAAAAATCATCTCCTTCCTTTTGTCAGCATTTAATTTCATTAATGAGACCCTCTTATTTTAATTCATTTCAACAAACATTTATCAGTTTAGCATTACTATGCTGAACTGTATTGCACACACCATGCTCAGTAATGGAGATACAAAGACAAGAAGAAACTTAGGCTTTGTCCTCAGGGAACTTACATTCTACTTCTTAAAGCTCTTATTTGCTTTGAATTCTACAACACTGAATTTTTCTGATTTTCCTACTTCTCTAACTTCTACTTTGTTTATTCTTTGCTAGTTCTCCCTTCTTTTGCTGATTCTTCCCCAAGAGGCTCAGATCTCTGCTCATTTTTCCCTACACCTGTACCTCCACTAGTCTCATCCACTTACAGATTTTCAGCTATCACTATTATATTGATAATTGGCCTTGCCTTCTTACTTATTGCTCAAATTTCATATTTTAACTACCCAAAATTTGCCTTGACTTAGAAATCCCACTATTGCCTTAGATTGATTACATCAAAATTTGAACCCATTCTTTTTCATTCTTCAGGAAACCAACTGTTTCCCAATTATTACTTTTCTATGAGCTCCCCAGAGAAGGAATAATAGAAGCGTCTTTGATTTATCCTTCTTCATTAGTCTATCCAATTATTAATTTTATTTTTATGAGTTTTGTTATATAACAAAAAAATCCAAAATTTTATTTATGGAGTGAATTTCCAAAACATTCAAGACTAAATTTAATATAACAAAAAGTAGATACTCCCTCGAAGTCTGCTTTTAAAAAATAAATAGAATCACAGGATTTAGAATTTGAAGGTACCTTAGAAAACATTTAATGTACACTTGGATGAAAAAACTGAGGTCAAGAGAATCTAAGTGATTTAACGAAGATCTTAGAGGTAGTCTGAGAACCAACATTTAAATCTGGATCCTTTGCTTTCAAATCTAGTGTTCTTTCCATTTATCATCATAATTCTGTGAGCTTAAGTTTAAATGAGCAAAGTCTATCCTCTTCTCTGATCTTTAATTCATTCATGTCTTGAATTTGGAGGTAAGATGGAGATTATGATTTTACAAATTTTATTAGTGTGAACACTGATTTTATTTGTATAGTTATAACCCTTCACTGTCAATTTGGTTTCTATTATGCTACCATACTCTAAATTTCCTGCTATTTCTCTGATCAATATTGTATCACCTCAGAGAATATAATGTCTTCTTTCAAGTACTACTTTGAATGCTTATTATTCTCAAGAATTCTGTACCTTTTCCCCTTGACCTTTTCCTATCAATTTGCTGAATAACAAAGTGACCATTAACTCAATAAATATATAGTTAGGATTTACTATATACTTACCACCCTTTTATATTTTTTATTTTATCTATATGGAAAGCACTAAATTAGGTCCTGATAAATTTTAGATAAGAGATGGTCCCTATGTTCATAAAGCCATTTGGCTAAGTAGGAGACAAGACAAAAATATAGATAAATAATAATACAAAATGTGATGTCTAATGGACAAAATCATTTTTAAGCAGGGAGATCAGGTAAAGTTTCAAAGAGAAAGTGGAAAATAAGTCACTTTTTAAAGAATATTATTCCATAAGTAACTAGAGAATGTGTTGCAAAAAAGTTAGAAAAAAATAGAGTGTAGACTAGAATTGCTAAAAATTAATGTACGAATTGGGATTTTAAATTAGCTGTCAATTAACATTAGGGTTTTGATGGCTAGGGAAAAGTGTGAAAGCTTTCAAAAACAGAAATAAAGAAATATGACTAAAAGTTTAAAGGCCAGAAAAATAAGCTATATATAAGGGATGGTAAGGACATATGCAAAGATTTGTATTTTGGAGGGTCATACAGTTACAAAAAAGAAGGAATTTTAAGGAGTAACCTGCAACATAGTAATAGAACTAAGATGCAGAAAAAAGACATGCTCTTTTGGACTTATGGCTTCATAAATTCATTTTGCATGGCCATTCTTATTTATAACAAGGGCTCAATTTTATGGTGAAGAGTGGTAGGAGCATGAGATAAGTAAGGGTGGTTAGCAATTATAATGCCAATAAAAGGTCATTGAAACATATAAGTTCAGAAGAAGCCGCAGACAAGAGTTTTGGAAGTAATGTGAAACTGTGAGGAATTTAGTATTAGTACTTAATATTTAAAATATAGTACATTTTTTTAAAAAGCATCGATATGAAGTAGCAATTCATGGTTTCATATACAGTCTTCTTTTGTGCTCTACTATATGTATAGAAATGCTTACTTTAAGGTATTTAAGTCAAGAAAAATATATAAAAATATCCTTAAAATAGAATATAAGCTATAGGAGGGAAAGGGTTGTATGATTTTTTATTTCTTTCTCTAAAACCTAAGACATAAATAACAATCATTATTATTGTTGTTAGTACAAGGTGAAGACTTTTGATACCAAGACCAGCTACTATTGTTACTAAACCTTGCATGTTGGATTGGGAGGGGGCTGGAATGTGTTATAACCTCAACTTGTCACTTGACTTTGTGAATCCATAATAATTGGATCTCACTACCACTGTTTTGAGGACAAAAGGAATTTGAATTAAAGTTTATAAAGTAGAAGCTTGTTAAGAAGACAAACAAATAAGGAATCACTTCCTCTCTCCCTGCTTTAAGTGTAAATTTTCTCTAGTCAACTTGTAATTGGGCTTTCATCCAAGCTTAGAGTAATTACAAATCAAAGATTTGGCTTGGTAGGGTTGGGCCAAAATTATTAAGGCTCTTGATGCCCCATGGCTTCTACTTACTTTTAATTTAGCGAAAGAAATAAAAAGGAAAACTCTCTGAGTACTTCTGTTTCTACCTTCACTGCCCAGGTTTGTCTTTTCAATAAATCAGTTTTTTCATGTGCAACCAAACATTGAATCTAGAAAACAGAAATACTTAACAAAATATTATTCCTAACTGTAGGTTTTGAAAGGTGTTCTTTTTAATAAATACATTGAAGTTTGGGTTTTTCTGAGTGCCTCAAAAGTCCCATTAAATTTAAATGTTTGAAGGAAAGATACATTTGCTTTTTTTCCCTCAAATGTACTCTCAGACACAGATTAGCTGTGCCAGTAAACTACCATCTGCTAATAATGCTATGTTATACTTCTGATTCACTGTAGAAAGATGCCATATACTAAAACATAGCTTGTGACTTAAAAAATGAGGAATCATAAACCCTGAAAGGAGAAAAATTCAGAAAAGGACTAGATGGGCATTTCTTCAACTCTAAAAGTGGAAACCCAATTTCCCATATCTATTTTGGTTCCTTCTTTCCACTGGCTCTTTTCTTTTGAAAGGCCTTTTCCTACTTGTTTGGAAGTTTATTTTCTCCCAGGATGATGTGCTTACTCCATATAACATCAATAATTCATCATGTTAAAGCAATATAAAATGCAGTAACATCATTGAAACACACATTGGATTTAGAGTAGATTTTGGGTTCAAATTTATGCTCTGTGACTTATTATGTAACATTAGACAAAAACTAGAAATGTTTAGCTTGATGAAGACAAGATCTATGGAGGATATGATGATTGTCTTTAAGTAACTGATGGGCAATCATGAAGAATAATCGATGATCTTCTTGGCCCCAAGGACAGAAGAGCACTGAATAGAAGTTGAAGACAAGTAGGTGTGAAGAGGATGAAAAGGAGCTTCCTAAATGTTTAAGTAATACAAAAGTAGTTGGGGCTACCTTGGTGAGTAATGACTGCCCTTTACAAGAAGTCTTCAGTGGTAGATTCAATTGCTGGAGATGGTGTAGCAGAAATTTTTGCCCAGGTACATAGTGATTATGTGACCCCTGAGATCCCTTCCAAACACAAAATTCTGCAAAGCCACCTAACATTTCTGGACCTTAGTTTCCCCAACTGCAATTGAGTAGTTAGATGTTTTCTAATGTCTCTTCCAGATCCTATAAAAATTACAGGGACAAGAGGATGCTAGTCTGCATATTTCCATGGTAGTACCCCAGCAGCTTCCTTAGAGACATTAAGAGAAGATGGAAAATCTCACAGGAGACAGCAGGGTCACACATAACAGAGGAGAAAGTTGAAATAGCCTAAGGGTTAAGGAGTCCCATATGTCCTATTCTCCACCAAATAATGGGTTGGGAGAATTTGCATCTTTAGAGGCCCATCATCCATGATTATTGAAACATTTTATTATGACATAGTGGAATTTGTTTGTGATATATCAAATATTATTGCAAAGCAACCTAGTTAGGGTTATTCTTATATATCAGTTATGGCTTAAAAAAACATTGAAATTGTAATTGAATTAAAAGAAGTACTTTTCCTTCTCATATCGCCAATACTATTTTACTTTCTTCTTTAACAGTTCTTCTTTTTTATTGCTCCCCAACCCATTAGACAAAGAAAAAATGGAAGTACTATATATGCTTTTAGCAAAGATATTAATTTCTTTCAAACTTAACTTCTCACCATATACATATAAAAAACAAAAAAGGTAGGAATGGGAGAAGGTCAGAGATAACCCTAAATTAAGAGTTCTTAACTTGGGTGGGGGTCTATGAGTTTGGTTTTAAACACACACATTTAATTTTATATAATTGATATTTATATTTAATTTTATAAATTAATAAATTTATACATTTAATAAACCTTAATAAAATATTCATTTAAAATAAACTTTATGACTATAAATTATAATTTATATTGAAATATTTGTATTAAAATTATATAATTTGATTTTATGTAACTGATAAGATGTGAAAATATATTTTAACATGAGTTTAATATTAACACATAAATATATTTGATAACTATTTCAGCAAAATTGATTTCCTTTTTAATCTGAAATTTTTTTATTTTATGTATTTTAAAACAAGATCCTAGGAAACCTGTTGACTTCACAAAACTGCCAAAGGGGAACTTGTCACATTAAAAGGTTAAGAAGCCCTGCCCTAATAAAACTTTGGGCTCAACAATGCCACCATATATCCAAGTCACATTCCTTTCTCTGTTTTCCCCAAATTAGAGATGTTAACTCCACAATCCCAACATACCCCCAGTGTTCTATTGTCCAACCCCCTCCCCCTTTTCTCATCAGTCAGAAAGATGATCTGAAAAAAGGTTTTTTTTATTGTTGTTGTTGACACTTTAGTGCTCCCAGGGATAACACAAAATAAAAGGATACTTTTGGAAGAAAATAATGTTTATAATAAAGGAATTAATTATAAATTCTGACATGTTAGGTGCTGATAGGGAAGGCTTTATTTTTACCCAGAAGGTTCCTCAAATTGTAACTTGCAGGGGTAGTGGGGTAGCTCAGTGGATTGAGAGTCAGGCCTAGAGACCGGAGGTCCTAGGTTCAAATCTGGCCTCAGACACTTCCCAGCTGTGTGACCCTGGGCAAGTCACTTGACCCCCATTGCTCACCCTTACCACTCTTCCACCTATATGCTAGTAAACAGAAGTTAAGGGTTTAAAAAAAATTGTAACTTGCAGTTGATTGATCCTACCACCTCACTTTTTATAGTAGCAAAGAAATAAAAACGTAATAGATGCCTATAAACTGTGGAATTATTAACAAATTATGGCTCATAGATTCAATTGAATATTACTGTACTTAATAAATTATGAATATAGGAATACAGGAAAACATAACTAGATATATATGAACTGATAAAAAGTAAAGGAAACAGAACCACAAAAATAATATATACAGTGACTATAACAATGTAAATGGAAAAAAATACAAAAACATGTTTGCTATGGAATTTTAATAGCAAAATACAACCCCAAAGGAAAAAAGCAAAATTACAATCCAAAAATATAATGCCAAATTGCAAATGCAACTCTTTTTTTTGTAGAGATAGGAGGATTTGAGTGTTGGCTGCTTCACATTAGAGAAATAATTATAGGCTTCTGGTTAGTCTCCTTTCTTTGAGTCTCTCTCCCTTCTCCTCCTCACTCCCCACCTATCCTTTCCATAGATGCAAAAGTAAATTTCTTCATGGGTAGTTCTGATCCTGCCCTGTTCCTACTCAGTGACATTCCAGGGGTTCCCAATTACCATTTGAATCAGTTATTACCTCTTCTGTTTGGCATTTCAGAAACTGGAACTTTTCTATTTTGTAGTCTCCTTTCATACACATGTAAGCTCCTTGAGGGCAGGAGTACTTTTGCTTTTATCTTTGACTCCTCAGCTTTAACCACAATGTCAGACACTTAGTAAGTGCTTAATAAATTCTATTTTATTAGTTTAAATCTAACCCAATGCATATTTTAATTCTTCTATTATAGTTGTTTTCATTAAGTATAGAATGAGTTATAATGGCACAAAAATATGCAATTATTTAATTTATTACATTAGATGGCATAGTAAATATTCTGTCATTAAGGTGAATATGAACACAGGTTCCAGGTGAAACATATTTTTCAACATTTCATTCATATATATATATATGTATGTATGTGTGTGTATATATATATTCTGCTATTAGTCAATGTTTTTAACCTCCAAGCTTTCATGAACTGAAGCAAAGCAATTGATGTCCATTCCCCTGTTTTTCAAAATAGATGTTGATGCTGACCCATGACAACAATTAGTGAAGGCATAGCCAAGCCAGATTTCCCCATTCCAATTCAGTGTTGCCTAAGTATGAGTGAAGGGACTTAACCCCAAGAAAATGAGTATATTGTTTTGCTCTATATTTCACTCTCTTTTTTCTACTGCTGAAAAACAGAGGGCTGGCTGTCATTTCATTACTGACAGAGAAAGAAAATTGGCTTCATTTGCAGCTTGTTCTGATATAAGATTTTATTTTGTATCCCATTATAATAAAATAAAAGAAGAGACAGTCTGAAGACACGATTCATTAGCCTTGGGCCAGTCACTTAAATAAGGTTAAGCCTCTTCATAGTCAAACATGGGATGAATAATCTTACACAGGTGTGAAACTAATGTACCAATATGGAGAATCAAATGCCTTTTTATCTTTTTCAGCAGCCAGAATTGGGACTCTATCTACTTTGCTTGCTCTAAAGAGGATCTGATTTTTAAAACATATAAATAAACAAAAAAACAAACCAATAAATAAATAAATATACATACATACATACACATAAACAAACAAACAAATAAATGGATGGATGAATGAATGAACACATAGATGAATAAATAAATAAACAACTGAATAAATAAATAAATGAATGAATGTATGAATGGATGGATGGATGGATGAATGAACGAATAAATAAATAAATAAATAAATGAGTGAGGAAATAAACAAATAAATAAATGAGCGAGCAGATAAATAAATAAGTAAATGAAGCAGGCTAGGTAAAAGTTGATTTAGGGACCATGGATTTATTGTTCTGTTTTTGTTTTCAAGCTTAAATTAAATGCTTGTTTTAGAACAATACAAAGCACAAAATAACTGAAATACAAGCCTTGAATTGTAAATGAATATTCTTTAGCTGAATTGTGCTTTGAAGGCAAAACATATAGTGTTACATTCATTTCAGAATGCAAATTTTAGGAATATTCTTTCAAGGTGAAATATGGTAAATTGCATAGAGTAATCTCATAAGTCATATCAATACACATTAAATATATTCACCTTATTTTTGATATCATTATTTTTATTGTAGGATCTTTCTCTTGACTCTTAAAATCATATAGACACACAGGCACTGTGTGTATATGTGTGTGTGTGTGTATGTATGTTTCACTATTCTATAACCACCAATGTTGCTGCATATCGATAATATACCTACTTTGATTTCCCCCCAGCAGCTTTCCTTGCTTCATAGTTCAAGGGCAAAATCTTCAAAGCTTACACTTTCATGATTCCATAGCTGAATTTAAACAATAAAATGATAAAAGACCAAATGGCTATGATTCTAGCCTCAAAAATCTTCTTTTTTTCTGAATACATACCAACATAAAATGACAGCTTGAATTTTTAGAAGGGAAAAATGTTTTAAAACCAGACAATCAGACTTTTACACACTCTGCCATAATCATTTAATGGTTAGACAGTGTTGCTCAGTTCCTACAGAGCTCAATCTCTAGTGAGTTCTGTAGTTTATAAACAATACAAGCCTCTCCTCTCTTTCTCTCTTCAGTTTCCAACGTAGATTTTGTTGTTGTTGTTTAAAATTCTACCCTGTCATCTTTGAAACTTCATCCACTCACACTTCTTCAATAATAAATGATAAAAGGAAATGGAATAAATTCCCCTTAATGAGGAAATTTTCACCTGGCATAGAGGAGCTGGGGAAATCTATTAACTGACTTGAGAAACGCCTGCAGCATTGCAATTACCAAGGGAGTTGGTGTACTTCACACAGTCCTCTCTTCCACTTGACTGGCTTTTATCTGATCCACCAACTCACAAGTAATACTAAACAAATTTCCCTCCAGATTGCACCAGCTCTAATGTGAAAATGAGCACTCCACTTGGCCTACAATTATTGGATGGTTTTACAATTTGATTATTTTCTGTTTTTTTTAAAAATCCCCCCCAAAGCCAGAAGTTGAGGGAAACCCAGGTTCTGATGTTTAGTAATGTTGTTTGCTTTTAAAAGAGAACTGAATTATATATATATATATATATATATATATATATATATATATATATATATATAGGTATAGATAATCTGCCCTACTAGCTCCTCACCAGCTTATTCCCAGAGATTTGAATTAGATTCACTGATTATTTCTGGCATTCCATGAGCCCTAGAATAAATTGTAATTACAATGATGAGTTCAGTGTAAAAATTGTTTGTCTCCTTGTGTTTTCTTTAAAGGAGACAGATTGTTACTTCTTTTCCCCAGAGAAATGCAAAAGATGGCTGTCGAAAGCAGCAGCAACATTCAGAAAGGCGGGAGATAGAAAACTAGTTGACTGTAGTAAATACCACCCTTTCTACTATTCTATCTTTTTGATGATTCTATGGTTGTGTCTCCATAGCAGCAAAACAGCCATGGGCATGGTGTAACATGCAGTCAATCATTTTGTTCTATTGATGCAGCATCAAGATATTTAAAAGCATGGTGTCAGAATTTTGTTACTACCCAGTTAGGGACATGGAATCATATAAGCCACTTGGGTTGATCAATTTAGCTTGCTCATAGAATCTAAATGTTTATTTGAGCTATGACAAGTGGTTTTTTTACTGAATCTAGACATTTAGAATATCCACATTCCACTAATTCTGGGTTGAAGGAGAAAAAGAAATCAGAAACATCTCCCAGGCTAAGTCCTTTGACTCCAACACTAGTTTGAGATAGCCATGTCTTAATTGGAGTGAATTTACTTAGTACTGAAATGAGCAGTGCTTCTATACAGTTCAAAATTTCAATTTTTTATTTATTGTAGCCAGGTGCTTGGCACATAGTAGGCACTCAAGTGACTGACTGAATTAAATTAACTTAGGTTATATTTTATCTCCTCACAAATGGAAACTATGAATACAAAAATGAAAATGAAGAAATACAAAGTGACTCAAAAGAACTATTGTCTGTTTTTTATAAAGCTCTCAATATATTGCTTCCACTGAGAAAGGAACTGGCATCCATTGGCTAGCCTGAAAATCAAACTAAAGAGTAGATGACCCCAAGTTAAGTGGGCTGCTTTGTAGAATGTTGCCCTTGTACTAATGTAGCTATTGCTAATTTCTTTAGTTTCTCATTCCAGAATAAGTGTGCTTTCCACTTCAGAAGATTGCCAACATGACCCAAAAAGGGTAAGAAGAACCTCTGTGGAATAAATACTAGGAGCAGTGAGCCAACAGGAAGACTCATCTTCCTGAGTTCAAATCTGACCTGAGACCCTTAATGAGTTGTTTCACCCTGGGCAAATCATCACTGAACCCTGTTTGCCTCAGTTTCCTCATCTATAAAATTAGCTGAAGAAGGAAATGGCCAACCACTTCAGTATCATTGCTAAGAAAACCCCCAAATGGAGGCACACAAGAGTTGGACCTATCTGAAAAACAAATGAACAATGACTGAACAACAATAAATAAATACTGGGCTGCGGCTCAGAATTTACATAGTGGGAATGCATATTAGGGATAATAGTTTCTGAGATTCTCTCTTATTTAAAGCAGATACCAAACGAAGCAGTGTAGCCTAAGAGATGAGTCATGAAGACCTGCATTCAAGCTCTACATCTGACAAAGACTGTTTCTGTGACCCTGGATAAGTCTCAGGACCAGTGATATGTTTTGGTAGAGGAATTCCCCAATCTAGTAAATGTAAGCTTGTTTCCTTCTTTGAATTTGTATCTCCAGTATAGCAAATAGTAAGTATTTAATTAATGCTTTTTTGATTGATCGAATGATTAATGCTATCATAATGTCAGAAAAAAATTTAAAGGTATTTTTATCTACTTGTTTAATTAAATCTTCAGATCTTTTCCAATAATCCTGGTCAGCTAATACATCAAATCATCCAGAAGGTAAAATGGAATGCTTCATATCACCTTAATATAAAACTATGATTAAATTAGTATTCTTTGATATTTTACATTCCATTGTTTCTGCTTCAGAATATCAAAAGAAAAATCAGCTTTAATTTCAGGTTTATACTTTTCTGAAGCTTCACTACCACATGTTTTTAAATCAAGTCATGTTCCTACAAAGCTGTTTTCAAAATATACCTTTTGTAGTCCCAAGGACATTAGCAAGAGAAGGAATTCTCAATAAATAACTTTCTGTTGACTTCTAGAGGCCATTACTCAGAATCTTATTAAATTGCTTAGCTGAGGCCAACCAGCTGCATAACTGGTCCATGGTATTTTTCTGCAGAATGTAACCTGGTCAGGATTAAATGTCCTTAGTTTTTGAATAGAAAAGGTGAAGATAATATGTTGTAGGTCACAGAAGACACACTTAGCTATTTCTGAGTGAGCTTAGAACATCCACTAGAATGGAATATTTGGTGACATGTCATGTTTGATGTTTATTGCTGAAAGAATGACAATCTGCATGCCATTCTGTCAATCTGTATATAAGGGGCCCCAAGCACTGTGCCTCATAAATTAGTTAATGAATTAATTGATTAATATTGCTGAGCGAAAGAGAAAGTGTCACATAGTGGATAAAATGCTGGCCTGGGTTTGTCTTGTCTCTGATTCCTGTTGACTCTATGACTTTGAACAAGTCCCTTCACTTCTTCGTGTTCTGGACTAGACAGCTTTCTAAGACTAAACGGAATGCATAAGTGTCCTTTTGTTTGCTCCAGTTTCTTTATCTATATTTTTGGTCAATCATAAGAAATTCAACCATAATATTGAAATGCAATATTTTCTGAGGAAGGTAATGTGACATGTGTTCCAGTATTCTCCTTTAGAAGCATTTTCCCCTGAAAATTTGATAAAATTTAAATTTTCTCCCAAAAAAAAGATGTATTGGCAGAGGGAGTTTCCTTTCCCTAGTTTTCCCTACACCATTTAAAATGATCCCTCTCTATTCCTATCGGTGAGTGAATAAATGTATAACAACTTTATCATGTCACGTTTATATTTAGCTTTTTTGTCTGTCCATATCTCTCATGATAGCTTTCTTGAAAATTCTGTTGCTGGCCAGGGGTGTGAACTGATGTGCAGCTAGAGTAAAAGCAATTCTAATGACTGACACTATTTTGGGAAGGAAAACACAAACCCTCAGAGTCCTCTTTGGTTCTTCATTCTTATTTGTCCTACCCAATTAATCAGTTTTCAAGACCTACTGACTCAATCTCCAAAATATTATAAAAGTTGGTATTATGGGTATCATATATAGACTTCTCTCCCTCTTCCACAGTGTTCCTCTTCAGCATAAAGCCTTTAATATCTTCATGGTCTTTGTTTCCTCACTCTATACAATCCTGCTCTCAGGAAGGAAGCCAGTAGCAGTTGTTTATACTGTAGTGTGAATTCTTTATGTATTACATTTTTTCTATTTCATTTATATCTTTTTATTTTTAAGTCTTTTTTTTTTAATTTCAGGAGGGAAATTCTTCTCTTATTCTAAAAGAATTTCCAGAATCCTTAAATCAATGGAAAAAAAATAATTTAGGAGCCAAGTTCCCTTCCTACATTGCTAGGATTATATTGCCCACCCAACCTCCTGTTTGTGTTAACAGCTATAAATAGAATATCTAATTTATTAAAATTAAAGTATTTTATGCTTGATTGAATTAAAATAACCAAATCTTGGGTAATCAAAGTGACAAGTTGATAGTGCTGGGTCTAAAATCAATAAGACTTGAGTTCAAATCCTGTCTCAGGCACTTCCCCAGGACATTGGGAAGTCATTTAACCTCTGCTTCAATTTCTTCAACAGAAAAAATGGGGATAATGATATCATCTATCTCAAAGGGTTGTTGTAAGAATCAAACGAGATAATATTTATAAAGTTCGTGACACATAGTTGTCACAATAAATGTTCCTCTTCCCTTGTAAATGTTAAGTTCTTCTTTTAAAGGAAAATTTAAAGGACTTTCAATCAGGCAAGTCCTTGTGTTTTACCCACAAGAGTACTAAAAAATAGTATATAGAGTATTTTTGCTGTTACTGAGGTCAACAACTCATGCAGGGAAACAGTGCTTAGGACTTGACAGCTGAGGATTAACTAGTATTCAGCTTCTTGGTTTAAAAGTCATTTCTCAAAAAAAATGATGGTTAGAGAATAGAACGGAAGGAGGAAGCCCCAGGCTATACTCTCAGCTCTCCCCTGGCTTAGGAGACATAAAGAAAGTACGTCATTAAACCTCTATGTGACTCAGTTTTACCATCTGTAAAAATAGAATCATTTGTCACCTGTGTTATTTTTACAATGTACCTAATGATCAGTGGGAGAAGAATGGAATACTGAATGCATAACTATATTTTCTCTCATATTATGGCATTATTTTTGCCTAGGTTTTGGTCTCTATTTTCCCAGCTTCTAAGGTCCTGGAGGTGAAACTTGTTTTATTTATCTTTTAAACCATCTACAGTAACTGGCACAGTAACTCACGTCAAATAAATTAAAATATTATTTGTTGAATAAATGGAAAGTCATCAACCGAATAATAAAAACCAAGTCATTAGGAAACACAAGTATCAACACAGGCATAGCTGTTCATTATCAATAAATATTAAGGGAAACATATATATATATATATACATATACGTAATACTTTATATGCAAAGCTTCATACCTACCCAAAAATTTCCTACAGTAATAGAGAAACCCCATCAACCAGTTCAGACTTTCATCTCCTTTGGAACTGAGAGTCTTAGGAAGCTACCCATGACCCTCAAAAAAAAAGAAAAAGAAAAAGAAAAAAAAAGCTGACTTTCTCAAGATCACTAGTCAGTCGGTGCCAGAGACAAGACTTGAACTCAGGTAGTCATCCTTCCGAAGTCAACTCTCTAGTCCTACTGCCTATAATCATATGTTATGGTTAATGAATAAAAGCTATCTGAAATTACTATCTACTAAATAGCATGTTACTTATTTTATTTATGTTACAATTCTGAAGTCTGCCACACTCTTAAGGACATATTATGATCACTATTGTTAAATTCATATAAGCACTTCGATTACAAAAAATAAAAGGAATCAGTGATATAGAAACATGAATGTTTTTATGATTTTCCCTGAGCTAATAAATCAATACTAAATAAAATTTTAATTACAATTTTACTTGGTTTACTTGGACATTTTTTTAAGTTGGATTTTTTTTGGTTTTACTTGAAAATTGACTGTTTACTTGGAAATATATCACCTCATCTAAAAAATATTAATCATTTTTATCTGGGATACAAAATAAATTGCAGATAGAAATGTATTTTTGCATTGATCAGTTCATGTAAGCAATGAAATGTCAAGAATAATATTTCTGTTTCAAAGATTAGGAAAAAATGGATGTTTGCATAAATTTCCATTCTAGAGCATTCCTTAAAAGTGTTTACTTGGGCACTGAACTAAGTATAATGAAACTTAGTTATAATCCTGGAATTGCTACAAATTAGCTGAGTGGCCATGGACATGTTGCTTATCACATCTAGGGCTCAATTTCCTTATCTGTAAAATAAAGGGTTTACATTAAATCAAGGATTTTTAGCCTAGGATCCCATGGACCATTAAAGAGTATTTTGATAACTATTATTGCAATACAATTGTGGGTTTTTGGTAATCCTTTTTAACTTATTTAGTTCATGTATTTAAGATCCTTATTCTGAGATGGGGTTTATAGGCTTCACCAGATTGGCAAAGGAGTTTGTCACACACACACATACACACACACGCACACAAATATATGTACATATATATAATTATGAGCCCTTTGAAAGATGATCTCTATATTTTCCTGTTCTATGATTCTATAAAAGAATTTGGGACAAGAGATTTTAAAAAAGAAAAGAGTTATAATAAATAATAATTTATAGCATTGTTTTCACCAAAGGAAAAATCTAATTTATGCATAGCATTTTATGTATTCCTTTTAGTCTCCCATTACCCCAGTGAAACAAGAAAGGGACCTTTTGCAGGTATCGAAAGTGAGCTTCAGCAGTTAAATGATCTAAGGATCACACAATGGCTATACAATGGTCCTGCCAGAAATCCCGGGTCAAACCATCAATCGACAGTTATCTACAATATGCTCCCCAGAGGGACCATGGTGTACTCAAGGCTTCCCACTATTAATCAGCACTAATTTGATGAGTCACAACAAACCAAGTAATGATGGAAAGTTCTACTGTAACTATATCAGCTTCTCCCCAAATCCCATTCATAGCCAATGTTTTTTTCTCAAGTCACAAACCAGCTTCCTCCAGTCCTACAAGACCATCTCTCTATGGCACTGGAAGGGTTGCAAAGCTCCTTCAGAGCACTCCTGGGAGGCAATAGGACCAGTACTCTGAGGTTCTCGGGCTCTAGCACTAAAAAACAATCATCTCATGCAGCACCTTAGGTTCCAGAGGATGAAACCTAAATAAACCAAGTGATCTGCTCAAAGTCACAGTCAATAAATGAGAGAGTTAGATGGCAACTTGGACATCCAAGTCCAGATCTAATGCTCTTCACACTATCCCTATTTTACAGTTGAAGAAACGGAGGCTTATACGACTAAGTGATTTGTCCAGGGTCATAGATTGAGTTAATATTCCTCAAGAGCAGAAACTTTTTTTTTTTGCCTTTCTTAGTAAATTCCTAGCATTTAGCACGGTGGCTGGCCCTGTGGCCACTCGATTTGTTGGAACCAAAATTTGAATTTGTGTCTCTGAACTGCAAATCTGAACGCTGAACTCACTGTGTATTCAACAATGGAGTCAAACTCAAATAGAAACAGATTCTTGGTGGTGCATATTGACTTCAAAAATCACAAATTAACATTATCTTTGTTGTATTTTGTTGGATTTGTCTTTATTTTGTTAAACATTTCCCAATTATGGTTTAATCCGGTTGTGCCACAACTCAGGAGTTCTGGCTTACTGTTGAGCCACAAGTTTGGCACCTCTGTACTGCACCGTGTTATGTCCAAGAATAATTTAGATTTATCCTTTCCATTTCTTATGTCATCATCAGTTTTGATATCATTTAATTTTAATTTTACTTTACTTTTTTATTTACATTTTTACGTGATTACATTTCTTCCAGAGAGCTTTAGTCAAATACAGGACCCAGTACTTGAAATAAGTAATCATGAAAAAATAAGAAGCAACAGAGAACTTTAATTCTAAGGGAGTGCTCCAGCCAAGGTTTTTATATTATTGTATCTGACAGGAACTTGTGGCCTCTAGAAAATGCCCTCTGTTTACTAAGCTCAATTTAGCATTTGAATGCCCATGTAGAATCCACCAACTTCATGCTCAACTATGATTTTTAAATGATGGGTGCTGCTTGTGTTTTTAGAACTTATCCACAGACTTGGTCCATCCCACTTCAAGCAGAGAGTACAAATGGAAGGGATACTTGGAAAGAGTGGAAACACTGGAATGGAAGAGAAGGCAGCCTCAGTGGCATTCTGGACATCCATCTATTTTTGATGATTATTGCTTGTTAACATAGAAAGGAGCTATGTACAGTTGTACCTTTGTTCATTGTACCTAATCTGCTATGCTTGCAAGGTTCTTCCTTCTCACTTTTGCCTCTTGAAACCCCCAGCTCTCTTCCAGGTTCCATTTAAATTCCATTTTTGAGAAAAGGCTTTTTAAAACTCCCCCAGATAGTGAGATTATTGGTTTTTATCTTGTCTATATTTTTGCATTTACTGATCAGAATGCATATTGTTTCCTTCCAGTAGAATGTAAATTCCTTACGGTCAGGGACTGTTTATTTTTTGCCTTCGTATCCAAAACACCTATCCCAAATGCCTGGCAAGTGGGCAGACTTAATAAATGCTCACTGCATAGAATTAAAATTTCTTACCTATGTAAAATCTCAAAGAAAAACAGGTACATGCTTCTAATTCTTTTTGTTTTTATAAAATGTCCTAGCATTAAAAAAAAAAAGAAATAGTCTGCGTTTTTACTCCTAATTTCAAGGACAATTGTTTTGTTTTAAAGATCTCTTATCTCACCTTATACACAACAATGGCACTATTGCTCACAATGAACAAGTGTTAAAATGGAACATGCAAGACAAATTGCCCAAACTGAATGGAAAGCAGCACACCCTCCAAAATACAAGCAATAATAGATAAGAGATGGGACAAATTCTCCATTTGAGTAATTCCCAGTGTTCTCCTTCAGTCTGAGGCTTATGGCCTCCTTGGAAACTTTTCACTTGAATGGAGATTGCTAAATGTAGCTAAACATTGCTTCATAATTAAACTTCTACAGGAAAATAACTGGGCCTGATTTTTAGTCTAAAATAAAGTCTTCAGTGTAAGAAAATTAAAAAAAAAAAAAACAACCGAAGGTTTTAAATAGCTATAGCAAAGAGGGTAAACTAATTACCCTTTTATTAAATACTCATGTGATTTCCCTGGGTTGTTTAGATGTTTCTTTCCTCGAAGCATTAAATTGGCCTTTTAAACTAGAATTGGCCACTTCAAATTTGTTTACTACAATTGTTGGAGGTAATCTCCCTCCTCCATGAATCGCTTCTAGCACTTTGTAATTTTACTATGCACTTTCCATAGTCTATGCTATATTATATTTATTTGCCTGTATGTTTTATCTTACGCTCTTGTTCAGTAAATCTCAGTGAGGTCTTATTACCCCTAGAATCAAATAGGTTATTGTTCAGTCTAGTACATGACTGAAGGAAAAATTGAACTCAGGTCTTCCTGACTACAAGTCCAGCCTAGCTGTGCCATCTAGCAGTTTATATCTCTTATTCTCTAACACAAATAGAATCGAATGTACATAGTATATATTAAATAATTATTTTTAATTGAACTGGATTGAAATAGGATCTGTAAATAGTGCATCTAAATTTGCTCTCTCCACATTTGGTTTCCTGTCTAGAACCCAGAAACATCTTCATTGAGGAATTCATTCACCAGAGTTTGACTTGAATTTCCCGAATATAGTTGAACCCTTTTGTATGTATAGGCTAGTATGGCATGGCACAGGGTGAAAACCCAGTTTATGAACTTGCCTCCAGTTCATTGTTCTAAGGGGGATAAGGGAGGGCATGATTAATGTAGCCATTTATCCAATTCCATGTTCTACCAAGCTGAGTTATAACAAGGTTCTACTTCAATTTTAGAGGACAATGATCGATGAAAATATTTTGCATATTTTTTTCATTTTACCTACAGTAGAGCATGAAAAACATCACTTGCTCACAACCCAATGGCCAGACATTTTGTTTTGTTTTTGTTATTGCCAGACCAGATGAGAATTTGCCAATGAGCCAAAAGGAAAAAGAGATAAGTAACCATGATAACTTTTTTTAATTAAAAAAGACGTTCTAAATAGTCTCAGATATTTTATTCTGCAGTCATATAAAGAAATATCTATGAGAAAAGAAACAATGCATGAAAGTGAGTGTCTGTATGAAGTGGGCAGAACATATGAATGGAATATTAGTGGATGTGGATTAGAAATAGATAATCAATTAACGAGCAATTATTAAAGACTTACTAGGTAGAAGGCGCTCTGCTAAGAGCTGGATGGTACCCTGACTAACTGGATATGTAGATCAAGGGGATTTTATGCACATTTGACAGTCCTGCTACAATTTCTGGCAAACCTATGTTCTCTCGATTTTTGCCTGGCTGATATTAATGGATGTTTTATATTAAGCATATAAATTACAATGTGTATGCATTCTAATAACAGTCCTCATATCACTTGGCTGCAAATCAAAAGCAACTCTTTAAAAGCTGAGGAGATGCAATCTAAAATAGAAGAAGAAAAAAAGTACAACTATGCTCCAAAAAAATTGGCTAGTTATTACACTGCCTTAAAATTTGGGGGAACTGCCAAAAGAAAGGTCAACTTCTCTAACATGCCCTTGGGCAACAATAAACAAGTTAAGAGGAAAGTCAATGGTGTGAAGTAGGGAGAGATCTTTCTTCTTGAAGCTGCCTGAAGTTATTGTAACTGCTAAGGTGACCAGTAGATATTGTTCAAGAAGTGTGACCAAAAAAAAGTTTTTTCTATGCTCAGTGTTGACCTGTATGCAGACAGAGATCTAATGGGAGCAAGTACTGTCTAGCCCCCAAACTGATCTATTATTGCTAACACCTGCCTGCCTTGTCTAGTGATTCTTCAGAGAACTGTGATTTCATAGATCATCATGAGTATGATTCATGTATCTGCCCTCCAAGAAAAAGGAATTTTTAACCATTATTTTCATGACTTCCCACAGGCATGTAATATTCATCAGTTACTCTGTCACACTCAACATGTCCCAATATTTATTTTCCCATCCCACATCCTCTGTGTGCCTTCTCACATAGTCCAAAGAAGCTTATGTTCCACTGGTGAGTAAAAATCTGGTTTCCACTTACAAATGTCTATCTATATTCATAAAATAACAGTAAGAGGGTTTTCTACTGTTCTCATGAGGTCCTGTAATCATAGATTTAAAATTAGAAGAGACCTTCACGGACACTGCATCCCAAACCTAATTTTACAGATAAGAAAACTAAAGTTAAATCACAGAAATAGCAAATATCTGAGGTGGGATTTGCACTCAGGTCTATCCTGACTCAAAAGCTGGCCCCCTTTCTCATTTCCAGTTAGAGTCACTTGAATTTGCTTTTTTATAAACTCATATATTTATAAACTCATATATTAAGGGCTGCAAAAGTAGAAATTATATATATATATATGTACATATATATATTTGCCTACTGAGAAACAAGAGAGATTCTATCTTGCTACTCTTCTATAAAATGTGTATGATACTTGCACTTCATAGGATTGTCAACTGAAATAATTATGAGGAAAAGCTTAGAAATTCTTAAAGCACCATATAAATGTCAGCTATTCTTTTCTTTTCCTAACTCAAGCATCAGGGTGCTGGTCAGTATGTACTCAAGACTTGTTAGTTTTAAAAAATACAGCAGACCAGGAATCTCCTTGATCATTAAGCTATATTATGTCCTAGATAACTCAATGGTATTTGATTCAATTTAGCAAATATTTATTAAGTGCCTACTATGAGCAAAGCACTCTGCTTAGCTCAGAAGAACCCTATTAAGGATTTTATTTTGGGCTTACTTGCAACTTTTCTCCCTCAGCTTTAATAAACTCAGTAGCTAAACTGATTATTGAAGATGCAAATTTCATATTATTGTACTCATCATTTTAAAATACTATGAAATGCACATATAAAAGATTTTAATGTACTATTTATGTATCCCATTATGAATATAGAAAACCATCTGTTTTTGCAGGAATTATTGTCCCTAAAGATGGAGACTGAAAAATCTAAATAGCCAGCAAACAAATGCAACACAGTATGGAGGTCAGAGAGAATTTTTACAAGCTGTATAACAATGGATTTTTTTTAATTCCCCAAGGACCATGCTCATTATCTTTAGGCATTTATTTCTGCTTAGTGAGAATCTCAACCTACCTATTGATGATAACACAAGCTACTCAATTAAAAAATGTGCAGTTTGCCAAAAAAAAAAAAAAAAAAAGCAGAATTTGTACCAAATGAAGGTTTATTTCATAGCAAAATCTATTATCTCTCACCCAGTTCCTTATCTGGTCCCATTCTGAATACTATGTTTCTAGCACCCTCATGTGGTTTAATTGCAGTAGTTTCTGAAACACTCAAGATCTGGTCCATGAAACTAGAAAGTGGTAGAATGGACTGTAAGTCAACATGGTGCTTAAACTGGCATCATAAACCAAAGCTCAAGTCAGCAAAACTCAGAGACGAATTTATGGTCTTGATCCTCAATTGATTGCTCTCTATTGTTCATTTTATATGATCACTAGAAAAAGAAATTTCATGTATATTTATGTATATATGTATGTATAACTATACATATACACAAATATATGTATAAAATACATATGTACACAAATCTGTGTATATATAAACATGCATACCTATACATGCATATTTTTATGTATATAACTGCTTCTAAAATTATAGCCATTCTAAATCTAGAAGAATAAGAAACACAAATCTGCATAGTAAGACATTGACTTTTTAAATAGCTGCCCGAGTTAAAAAGAAGGAAAGAGAGGCAATGTTTTAGGGAAAAAGAGAAGATTTTCATTGCCACTCTTGTACCTGTCCTAAGTAGGCAGAGAAGGGTCCAAAGAATATGCTCTATTTCCCAAATGGTTCAGCAACTTGGGTTTTGGAATCTTTCCAAGGCTCTTGACAAC
This sequence comes from Gracilinanus agilis, assembly GCF_016433145.1. Classification (NCBI taxonomy): domain Eukaryota; kingdom Metazoa; phylum Chordata; class Mammalia; order Didelphimorphia; family Didelphidae; genus Gracilinanus; species Gracilinanus agilis. The sequence goes on along the minus strand of NC_058132.1, from coordinate 605,961,835 downwards.
TTCTTAAGTGGACTTTCTATATTACTTCAAATCAGCTAAGATCGACAAGAACAATTTATCCTCAGAGAATTATTTCTCTGTAAACATGCCATAAGGCTAGTAGAAAAGCCATCCTGACACATCAGAGGAAACAGTTCAGGACAATGTCTGAGGGGAGAAGATGAAGACACTAAGAAGTAGCTGCACCTGAGACCTACGGTAGCTTTTTAAAACCTGCGGTTGATTTTATTGCAGAGGTATCACCCCAAAAATGTCTCTCTGGGCAAAAAAAAAGGGAGATTTAAAACAAATTCGTTATTTAAGTAGCAACTGGCATTGTCTGGGTATTCCTGAAGGGGCACGAGAAGGGTACTAATGGACATCCCTGAACTGTAAATGGAATTTTAAAAATAATTGGCCTTGAAGTAGAGAAAAATGTTAATGAATTCTAAGAGCAAGTGGTAAAATGTCTATTAATGGAAGCTGGAATGTGGCCCATTTACAAGCTGAAGCTAGCGGTCATGATTCCTGACGAAATATTAGCAGACACAAAAGGAGGAATTTGTTCTGTGAGATATACCAAGGCATGAGCTATCATTAAAAGAATGCTGGGAGAAGGATTAATGGCAGGTAAGTCCATTTCTTCAAAGCAAGAAAATTATCTACTCAGTCACAGAAGAGTAGAACTTAAAAGAAGTATAAACTATAACAAAGTCATTTTAATAATATATAAATAAACAGATTAAAACTAATTAGATCCCCTTTTGCCAGATATATGTAAACCTATATATCATACATATTTTCTCAAGTAAAGCAAATGATAATACTAGAGAAGAGAGTCACCATCTATGCTGGGACGAGGTTAAAAAATTATTAATATATATAACAAACAATTTCTTCCATGCTGAGAATAATTTAAAGGGGAAAAAAAGAAGTTTCTCAACTATTTTGTGGCCCCAGCTGCTATTCTGAGGACCCAGCACCACCAAGCTCACTGCTAGCTGGGTAATGTGCCAAGACAAACTGGGAGACATCTGTGGTGGCCAAGAACAAGGCTGCCTTACCTGTTTAGTCCTTTTAGTTTCTTTTCCATGTTTACAATATCCCGCATCTTAAACAAGAACCATTTGTCAATGGATGTGAGTTTGACAATCTCATCCAGGGGCATGTTGTCATCTATGGCCTGCCAAAGGAAAAAAGAAGTGTCTACTTTGACAAACACTTCACAGAAGTCTAGCAAGCATCCCTGGCCATGTTATTTAGATTCCCTGGGGCAATAGCTTGAGCTCTGAACCATAAAACTGGCATCACTGAAGTTCTTCCCAATAAGCCAAAGACTTTGTCAACTGCATCTGCAAATAGGACTCAGTTAGTTTTAAAAATCCCTGGGAAAATCTCATGAAAATGGCTCTATCTCCCTAGAATTATCCTCCTAAACCCAGCATAACTCTCAAGGTCTGGAAAAATTCACTTAAAAAAAAAAGCCAAAGGTTTGTCACTCTCATCACTAGTTGGAAACTGTGGGATCAAAGTAATATTCTTTTAGTTTATTCATTGATGAGATTTTCAGACAGACATATCATTAAATTTTTTTCTTTCTATTCAAATTAATATGACCCCTACATTGGGAAATGGTAATCTATAAAATTCTATGTTAAACTAAAATAATGAAAATTAATGATAAAAAGACTTTTTTAAGGTTTTAAATGAAGATTATAGTGAAGATTGAAAAAAAGCATTTTTCCTCAAAAACCATATGAGGCAGGTAGTACAAGTATCAGTATCTCAATTTTTTCTAAGAGGAAACTGAGGCTTAGATATAAATATCTTGGTCAAGGAGATAAAGTTAATAGGCAAAGCAGAAAGGATTTAAACCCAGATCTCCTCACTTTATAGTTCAGTTCAAATGCTACTACCAACATGACACCTTTCCTGATTTCTTCCTACTATTAATGCTATTGCTTTCTTCATCATCTTTACTGTTTTTGCTTACATGTAATATACATGTAATGTATTTTATGTAATTGTATGTGCACGACTCCTCTATATAATGGAAGCTTTTCGAGGTTAGAGACTGATTCATTTTTGTCTTTGTACCCTATCAAAGAGTCTGAATTATCATAGGTCCTTAATAAATGGTTCTTGATTGATCAATTATGTGATATGAACAAAATGAAAGAAAAAGTAAGCTCGAATTGAAATCCAAATTCTTCATATTTTTAAGCCTTCTTGATTAGATGGTGTCTTTAAAGCTCTCTAAAGATGTTTAGTTTCTACTTTTATTATTTTAAAACAAATCTCTCCATATTCAGTTGGGAAAAAAACAATCTGATGTTATCCCCAATGCAATATATTCTAGTTTGCTACAAGGTTTTGTTAATCCCCAAGGAAAATGAAATACACATATCACTTAAATTATGCAATCTTCTTTTCTCTTCATGTATTTTTCTCTTTAAAGCCACATTTCAAGATCCAAATTTGTGATATATCCAATCATTTTCTGTTTGTATATAATATATGTATATAATGTATTTATATATCATATTCCAATTATAAATATAATATTGAACTTGCATAATTAAGTAGAAAAATATAATCTTATATCTGATATAAAATATGTTTCAATCATTTCATTCTCTTATTCCTAACATCAGAAATGACTATAAAAATGAGTATTAGAAGGCAGAATATGTGATCTTTTTTTAACTAAAAGTTCCAATTAACAAGAACATTCAATTCTACTTCTAATTATTAGATCACTCTACTAATATTCTCATTTTTTTATTTTATCAAAAATAGTAGATAGGTTCCTGAAAACTAAACCTTTCTGAGTATCCTGACAATCAATTAGTCAATTAAAAAGCATTTAATAAGGAATTGCATTAAGCATTAGAAATATACATAAAAGGGGAAATATTCCTTGCCCTCAAGGAGTTTATATTCTAAAGGTAGAGGATTATCCTTTTCTTAAATATTCAGTCAGATCCCAATTGTGACACTGTAAGGTAAAAAGAATCTTCCGTTAATATAGCACTCTTTTTTGTCTCTTACTACAAACGACTGTAACAGCAAAGTGATTTGCGGGTCATTATAACATAAGTAAGAATAGCCATTTGGTAAGTCCCAATTACACTACTAGATAAAAATCCAGATACTAGCTAAGCCTCACTGCTTCATTTTAAGGCACCACCACTTCTTGGTTCTGGTGTGCCGTGGCATTAAAGTGATTGTCACCCCCAACAATTCTGAAACTGCGTTACTGTTTTCAGAATCGGAAATGATGCCCTGCATGCCCCTAAACCAGGAGAGATGGTTGATCCAGTCATCTTGCAATATGACTGTAGCAAACAAGCCTTTAAGCAAGTTGCCCTTTCCTGAGACTCATGAAAGCCAGGGAAGATTTACACACTCTCTTTACTCCTTTTTTCTTCCTTTCTGCTTTTTTCTTCCCTTCAGCTCTCTCCAGGCCCTAAATTCTTTGTCAAAATCATCAAGTTCCTGGTAGCAATAGAAATAAACAGTCATGATGACCTCTAACAAACAGAAATGAGTTCCTCCCTTGGTAGGCTAGCAGCCAATAATTTATACCACAGTCCTGTTCTCTTAATGGAATATCAGGTACATTGTGCAGGAAAGCCTCCATTCCCCTACTCAGATTCAGCTAAGAATCCTCACCTTTGAAATACCTACAGGAGGAGGATTATATATTTGATCTTTAGGTCCCCAGTCCAAAAGGCACCTTAGGAACTTCCTATTTTTCCCCATTCTACTGAGATAGCCCAGGAGCAAGGCTGCTGAGCCTAAAAAAACCATCTTTCACCCTTTGGCTGAAAGAATGGGACCCATAGATACACAGAGAATTTACCAGGAGATGGTTTAAGCTATGTTATAGTAAAGACTCCTTTCTTGTATAAGTGTGACTAAGAGAGCTATTGTGGTCCCTTTTAATTCTCAAATTTTGTAATTCGGTGAGGGGAGGGAAGAAAGAACAGAAAATAAAGAAGGTGAAATGAGGGCTTTGAAGAGTTACTTCTCCTTATCACAATGTCATTAATTATCTTAGTCCTGTAAAACCTTGACACCAGATCAGCATAATAACGCATTGATCCATTTACTTAGTAAAAGACACCAGTCCTTCTCGTTTTCACTTAAAAATCAGATGATTTTGCACTTAATAGATCTAAAGGAAAGGAAATGGAAGGAGGAATACAACTTATATGTAATTAAAAAAGGAAAAAATCCTTCCTCCTTTTCCCCTCTTCTACCCATCCCCTAAGGCTTATAAGTGACACAAAACTGCCCCTAGGTTCCAAACCATAAAGAGTGTCTTTTAATTCCTACAAAGGTAAATTACAAAGGCTGACTCTCCCTTTAAAGATGAAATTCATATTCTCATCACTTCAGCACTATGCACACATGGGCACATACAGTGGTAAAGGGGGGCTTCAGAGCTCAAATGTGGCTTGATACTCTTCGAGGATTAATGTTCACTTTTTCTTAAATGTCAAAAAGACATTCTGGGATTTCTGACCAAACAGATCCCAGCTGCCTGAGTCACCTTTTATAGAATCAGAATTTCCAAACTACAAGCACAGTAAACATGAAAAAAGATTAATATGGTACTTGATTTGCATGAAAAGGGGCTACAGGGTGAAAGGGAGACAAATTTAACTTTTTGTTTGTTTGTTTTACGGAGTCAGTTTTTTAAAAAAAGGAAACAGAATAAGCTTTTGGCTATGCAGACTCTTAAAGAGGAGAAAATCCTCCACTATAAAACTATCCAAGTAGAAGAAAACCTAATATGTTCTAAAATGGGGTTGAAAAAATGGAGATACACCAGAAACAAGGCACTAGAGTTTATTGGTCCTGGATTCCTTTCTTTGCCTCATCTGCTACTTGTCAGTATTCCTAAAGAATTGGGCTGTGATATAGAAGGTCAGTCTGAGGGCAACACCTTTTAAGTGGTGCCTTTAAATTGATCCTATTTTCTAAAATGCAACCCTGACTGTTTTCAAAGGTTAAGTAAAAGGATTGTTTAGAAATAATGAATAGTCAATAAAACCCATCTCTGTATAACCATATATTAGTTCCTATGTATGCATGTTAACAAATCGAGATGAATTTACTGCAAAGGAAAGGACATTCCTTCTATGCAATGGTAACATGTCACTAAAGCTAAACAAAGACAAGTGATTTTTCTATTAACTATAGAATTCTCTGATGAGTTCTGTCACTCAGAATTCTTATTCTAAAGTATCAAATATTGGTTTGAGAAACCACAAAAGTTTTCTTTTTTAAACAGTGAAAAAACAATTTTCAATTCCCAACCATCTCTTTCTTCATTACCTTGGCTATGGCATAGATACGTGTGCTGGATGGTTCTGCAAGCTCTGTCCTGAGATCCAGATTAGATGGCCAATCTTTGTTCATTGGTAAACGGGAAGTGAAGCCATCAACAGATGGGTGACACATTCTCAGAGCCTTCTGGAAACTCTCTTCAAAGGTTCGCCCAATAGCCATCACCTAGAACAAACATAGGTTTAAGAATTTCATGTTAATGCAAAAAAAAAAACACACATCTCAATTTTCAGTTCAATCCCACAAGAATTGATTAAATACCTACTACCACATGATGGGTGTTGGGAAAGATATCAAATGTAAAAGGACTAGAAAAGCATTTGGGTCTTCAAGTGATTGCTATTCTATGGGAAGAATGTGCCATTTATACCTTTCCATCCAAGAGGAAGCAGAGAATGGTAGAGAGAGCTTCAAGAGAAAAGAGATTTAGAATAGTTACTGTGGAGAGTTGATTGTCAACCAGAGAGAAATATTTTTAATTTAGTCTTCAGTAGCGAGGACCCACGGATACTAGATGACAGATCTGTATTGAGTTCAATTGTCAGAGAACAAAAGGTTTATGTTGGAGGGCAAGAAAAAATCAGTATGGGTGACATCATTCCATTATTTGGTGATGGCTAATCAAAGTAGGGTTGGTGCCTACCTACTGTAGCTCCAATATGAAGTTCACTATGAAAGGGAGTGTCTAATTTGTGAAACACAAGGAAGAACAATCTTGCTTCTATTTTGAATATATTTTCTCACATTTCTCCTCCCTGGTCATGTTTTTGTTATATATATATATATATATATATTTGTTTTATATATATATATATATATATACATATATATTTGCATTGGAACACAACCTTTTATTGCTTAGAAATTCAGTTATGCTTGCTCAGGACTATGGTTTCAAAGTAAGCTAGTGGCTGAAGCCTTTATATAAGTTCATATACAGTAAAATTACCGTTGTCATCCTATTTTCAATAGGAATAATGGAAGAGAAATCAAATCTGAACCAACAAAACTGTTTCTATGCAATGACCTGTGTGGGTCCAACATCTCATTTGTTCCCATCTTTTTAAGGATAAATGAGTAGAGTTTGATCCTCTAATCAGATGTAAAACATGTCGAATGTTCTCTTTGGTTTTTCTCCAGAAGGAAATTACAGCATTTGTCTAAGTAGTTCAGAATATAGAAGGGAGAGAAGTAACTGGAAATATGAGGAGGTATTATTTGTGCTTAACTTAAGAAAATACTTCCTAATGATTAGAGTCACCCTAAATTCGAGACAGCTAAGTGATACAGTAGAGTATTAAACCTGAGGACAAGAGAACTTGCCTTCTTAAGTTTAAATCTATCCTCAAACACTCATATCTGTATGGCCCTAGGCAAGTCACTTAACCCTGTTTGTCTCAATTTCCTCATCTGTAGGATGAGCTGGGGAAGAAAATGGCAAATGGCTCCAGTATCTTTGCAAAGAAAACCCCAAATGGGATCACACAGTTGGACACAACTGAAAAATGAATGACAAAATTAAATGAATTGCCTCATGAGACAGTTAAGTTCCCTTTCATTGGACAATGTGAGGTCAGTTGTCAGAAATGTTTTAAAAGGGATTTCTATTTAAATAGTATCCTAGATAGACTTTGAGATACCTTCCAGTTTTAAGACTTGATTCTCCTGTGAGTCTATCATCTATTGAGAAGCAAAGTGGTACAGTTTGAAAGAGGGCTAGGCAAAGGATCTTAAGAAAGATCAAAATCAGAATCAATGTAGCGATTAAGAAAATGAAGCGGAATTTGAACCCCAATCTTCCTAATTACAAATATAGTACTCTGTCTAATAATATTCCTTAATCTGTTAAGAAAGAAGGGTATAAGAGAAAGAGTACTGAATTTAGAGCTGGGGACCTTGGTTTGAATTCTGTGTATCTTTGGGCAAAATATATAACCTCAAAAGAACTCAATTTCTGTCTAAGATGAAGGGATTGCACTAAATCTCTAAGGCTATATAATTCATTCAGACATTTTTTAAGAATTTCTTAGATTGCTCGTATGACACTCTTCTCATTCAGAAATGACTGATTCTCATGATAATTCTTCCAGATTGTTTGGTTTTAAAAATCAGAACAAATAACACAATAACAGTGTAACTCAGATCATCTCTTGACTTGTTGGGTGGTCATACATAAGATGAGACAGTGTTCATAGATTTTCCAGCTAATCAGAGAAAGGACTTGCAGTAGTCTGCTTGAAATGGAACACCATCCATTACTTATGTGTTGCTATAAAATAAAGACATTTTTATAACCTCTATTAAAATTTTTACTCAGTTTTAATCTTTCGTTGCTAAGGTGTGATTATAAAGTAAAATAATGATACAGGTTCCACAATCCACATGCAAAATTGATTCTGATTACTTTATCTTTACTCTGTTTATAAAGGCATAGAGACCCTTTATAAAAGGAATCATATGTGTATAACACCATTATAAGCATGCAATCATATACAAACACACAATTTGGTATGTTTTGCTAATACTTTACTATTAGAATATATAATTCTTGCAAATTATATTCTATTTCATAGCTGTGCTATTTTAGATGCTTGCATTAAAAATTCCATTGAAATGCATTTAATTATTTGTTATATAAATATAGATCACCTATCTAAAATGGCATAATAGCACTGTGGATGGGAAAAGAAAAAGCAAAACAAAGGAATCAACTAAATAGAGATTTAAAATTATTTTAACTAGAGCAAAAAAGCATCAACCTAAGCCTAACTTTATTATAATCTTTTCCGTCTTATTTCAAATGATACTTTTTTCATAATGTTAATGTTGCATGTTTAGTCAATATTTATACTCTCATTTTAATAAAGAATTTTTATAGGAAAAGCAATATTGATAAAAATCATGAACTTCATAGGCTAATGGAGTCAGAAAGGATCTTGGAGATTATTTCATTCAAACTCTTATTTAAAGATGAAGAAATTGAAGCCCTCAGAGAAGAAGCAACAAATCTAAATTCATACCAGTGATCAACAACAGAGATTCTAACCCGTGTCCTCGGACGATAAATCCTCTCTTTCTGCCATCTCTCAGATATCACAGGGCTTAGTTATTTACTGCCAGAGAGAAGCATGACTGGCAAATTTATGCTAGTCAGTTGCTGAGAGTGTGAGAATCATGGTGGCATACTGAAAAAGTCACTGGACTAAGAATCAGGAGACAATGGGACTATCTACAATTCTGTTGCTAAACTCTATTCCTCAATTTCCTCAACTGTCAAAAGAGGAGACTTAATTAATTAAATTTTCTGTAAAACTGTTATCTATAAAGTTCTAAAGTTTTAAGAAAAAACATTTTCTCTATACGATTTTAAAAGTCAGTTCTAATCATTTCTAAATAATAATTACTAAGTTGTTCTTAAATAAATCATAGCTAAGAATTCTTAATTTGTGGTCACTAAAACTTTTAAAATCATATTTGATAGCTACATTTTAATATAATTGATTTCCTTTACATTCCTATATATTTTATGCATTTAAAAACATTATTCTGAGAAGGGGTTCATAAGTTTCACAAGATTACCAAAGGATTCTTGTATACACACACACACACACACACACACACACACACACACACACACACAAAGGTCAGAAATCTCAATCATAGATCAAATAGATCTTACTCAAAGTTAATTTTTGTCTTGAAATTCCTGAGTAATTACATTAATTTAATTTATCATAAAGTGTAAGAGGGCATATAGCCAATAAAATATTATTTAGAATTAACTGTAGTAGAGAACTAGATACTACAATAGATAAGAGTGTTGGGTATGGAGTCAGAAAAGGCAGTCAGACACTGTCTGTCTCAGTTTCTTTATCTGTAAAATGAGGATAATAATATCATCTAATACCCAGGGAGTTGTGAGTAATAAATGAGATATTTTGTAAAGTGTCATTGCAACATGGAAAATGTCAGGATGGAATTCCTGCAAGACAATTCACCCAGAATTCCAGGGGAACTTAAAGAATTATTTAAATGCTAGCTATTATCATCATTTTTATATTTGAAGAAATAAGTGGCTAATTGACTGAATAATAAATTATTATTGCTTCATTTTTTCCTACTTGAAGTCAGTTGGAATTGGCAATATTATTTATAGATTTCTATAAATGTTCATTTTTAAGTCATCTTTTCCTCCCAAGTTCTGAGGCCTAGAGAGAGACCCCACTGAGTCTATGATGACATTTGACCGAAGAATTCTTGCTTCACAATAAGAACTAAATATTCTCTTTCTAATGGCGATGGACACCTAACCCTTTTGGGTCAATGGACCAAAGCTTCTTCTCATATTTCTAAGCCCTTTTGGCCAACCCAAAATGACCCTATTTATCTGATTCTAAAAAACCTCATGTAAAAATACATAATTTGAACTATGTCTTTCTTACCACCTTTAAAGAACTTTCAAATAGAGTACAAAAACTGTTCACTAAAGAAATTCTTGCCTAGTCTGAAATTATGAAAAATAATGAATGTCAGCAAATGTGAAAACCTCAGATAATAACCCAAAAGTGAATATGTTTAAATTCCTTTTAAAAACCTGGGCTTTGGGCTTTATGAAAAGATGTGCTTATCAAATTTACACCATCTATTTTTTTTCTGGTCATGCTGAAAACATTTATCAGCAAGTCTTTTATGATGGTAGTTCCAGTCTTGATTAGAGTCAGAGAATATGATCCCCTCATAAGAAAAAAATTCAAACAACCAAACAAAAATTTATAACTCATAAAACAATTTAAATACAAATTGCTCCTAATCTGTCATTGCTATAAAATCCTCCATTAATATTACAAACACCAAGGAACCCCAAAGCTACACAGAGAGTAATCAAATTCTCCTTTGCAGATAAAATTAACACTACTAGCTTGGCATTGGTGAAGCTTATGGTTTTTCTCTTGGTTTTTCAAGTGGTGAAGATGGCTTCACACTGCTCCAGCCTTATTCGCTCCCATAGTTCTTTCTGATGCCAATGAGGTGTGTTTTCATGACAGCAGACAGCTTTTAAATGTAATTAGAACCATGGAAGAAATCAAAATCATGGAAAATCAGCTCATGACCTCAATTTCATCTATTGCTTCCAATCAATAAATAATCACAAGGAAGGAATTCTTATACCAAACTCTAATCCCTGTACTTACCAAAATTAGGACTAAGCTAAAACTTAAAACAGAATGGAAAAAAGACTTTAGAAACCTCAAAGGTCAGAGTCTGAGTACATCTTTTCCCTTCCTCTATCAAGAAGAAACTAAAAACGGCCAAAAGCCATGTCTGAAATCAAACATTCAACTCTGACCTCTTTGCAAAATGACTCCCAAATCTCTTTCACCCATGGGCTGAGAGGATCATGCCACTTGGAATTGAAGGAGACATTTAAGAACCTTATTGAATGTCCTCATTTTAGAGGGGAGAAAACTGAAACCTGGGGAGGTAAAATGAATAGCTAATAAGCTGCAGAGATGGGCTTCGAACCTAATTCCAACCCTGACTTCTCTTCTGAGATATACAGATTCCTATTTCCAATTACCTGCTGGACACTCCTACCTGAACATTGTATGAGCACTTCCAACACAGTAAAATCAAGCTGAATTCATTGTTCCCCCCCCCCAAAAAAAATTGCTTCCTTCCAATGCCTTTATTTCTTTCTAATTTATCACTATTTATCCAGACTCCCCTATTTGAATCCTTTGGGTTTTCTTTGACTATTCCTTCCTCTCATTTCCCAAATATAATCTGTCAGATCCTGTCAGTTCTATTTCAAAAGTATCTCTCTCTTCCTTTCTCATCTCATGAATACCAATCTAGGATACATCCTCCTTACTATACATCTGGACTACTTCAATTATCTCCTAATACAGTTTCCTACTTTCCTTCTTTTCTATTTCTATTCCATGTTTCTTTCATTCATTGATGCCAAATTTATCTTCCTCTTGCAGGGATAGGCTCATATTGAGTAAGGATCACAGGACATAAGATTTAGAACCAATTTGGATCTCTCATTTTAGAAATAACAAAGAGGTCATAGAAGTAATAGGTATAGCTAGGAAATGAGCCCATGTCCTCTGACTCCAAATTCAGTGTTCTTTCTGTTATATTATCCTAGTTCAAACTCCATTTCCTAGAATTTAAGACCTTCTCCTATCCAATATTAACCTTTTTCCCAGCTTTAACTTCTCTTCACACTATCATCTAGACAAAGTAATGTATTCTCTGTCCTCCATAAATGCATCTTAAAATTTCCTACCTCTATGCCTTTGCTCATGTAGTTTCCATAGAAAGTTTTTCTTACCAATTATTCCTGTTAAAATTCTAACCCATTCCAAATGCCCCTTTCTTGTCAGAATTATTTCTCTTTCCCCTTGAAACTCAGCACTTTGTTTTGGATATATTCTCTCCTACCTTAACATTGCATTTATATTCTTCAGTGTCTTATCTTTTTACTCCATGAAGACAGGCACTGGGGATCCAATTTGTTCCTTCCTAAGCACCTAACATGATACTCTTTGAAGTACTTAGTTTTTAAATTGAATTAAAATCATAAAATATTTAAATCATTCCAATGGTATGGGAAATTGCTATTGAAACTCCATACTCTCTGTTTCTTTTGGAGTATTTAGAGCTGGAAGAAAACTTTAGAAATAACCTACACCAAATCTCCCTTAGGAAACCTGGTCCAGAAAGTTAACATGTGACAGAGCAGAAAGATCATCCTTCTTTGATTCCTAGATCACCTCTTCCTGCCTCTCATCTTACTAGTTTTAAGTTCATAGATCAAAAGGGGCCTTTAAGGATCCTCTAGTTCAACTCTAATTTTTCAGAGAAGGAAAATGAGATCCAGGGAAGTTGTTGCTTTTCCAAACTTATATAGAAAGTCATTAGAGACAGTACTTGAACCCAGGTTCACTGACTTCAGGGGAAATGCTCTTTCTATCATATAACTATTATTATTTTCACTCATTGAACATCACATATAAAAAATAGTTTAAAAGGACTTTGAAATTCCTTGAGGATCCAGGATATTCCTTATATATTACTGCTTATAGCAATCATAAAATGTTCAGCACACCCAAAATGCCAAAATAAGTTAACTCTTAAAAAGGAATGTGACTATCGAGGGAATGATAAAGGAACTGTTATCCTTTTTCTCTCTCCAAAATTTTTACTTGTCAAATCATGTTAAAAGTTTCAATATTCTCCAGAGTTCCATATAAAAATGAGAACAACAAATAAATAAACAAACAAGATACTCACTTCTCCTACACTTTTCATAGAACTACCAATTCTGCTGGAGGTTCCATGAAAACGGTCAAGATCCCAACGAGGAATTTTGGTAACCATATAGTCCAGGCTAGGCTCAAAACAGGCTGATGTTTTCCCAGATACAACATTCTTGATTTCTGGCAAAGGAATTCCTAGGGCAATTTTTGCAGCAATGAAGGCCAATGGGTATCTAGAGGAGAAAAGTCAAGCAACATTTTGTCAAATTCTTGTTTAACTGCCATGTATTAAAAAAATCAATTCAGAATGCAAGTCCATATCTTATAGAATGATTATGTTGATTTCATATCAGAGTTACCTATGATTCTGTTTTCTATAGAGTATTTTGGCTAACATTTTTCAGAGATCTTGAGATATGACAAAGTATCTAGGCATAGTTCACATAAAATATTTACCCCCCTTTAATCCAGTATGCATTTTACCATTCTGCATCTTCTCCACCCCAAGCAAACAGATGCTCTCTTCCTCTAACCAACAAGCTGCTTATTTAGGCATTTCTTAGTGACTTACTCCAAAGCAGAAATTGTCAAGGTGTTTTGAAAAAGTGTAGGAATGACGACACTTAGGGAGACAGGATAGAAAGAAAGAGCTGTCAGATAAACAATGACTGGGAGTATGAAGTATGTGAGGAGTGAGGCATATTCCATCTCTAAATCAACATGTAAGATAATTCTATCTATAAATCAACCTAAGGCAACTTGCTAAGCCCAAACCAAAAAATAATTAGTCTCCTCAAGAACAGTAGATAGAATCAAAAGATTTTAGAACTCAAATGACCATTAGAGATATTAGACCTTAGAGTCAAAAGGGACCACAGAAATTATCAAGCTGGATTTCCTTAATTTCCAAATGAAAAAACTGAAGCCATCAGCAAGGAGAACCAAGTGGCTCAAAGTCACAAATCTAGTAAGTGACAAAGCCAGAATTAGAACCTAGGTCTCCAGGACTTATGGCATGTGGCAAATACTAAGTGTCTATTGATTGATTGATAGAATGATTGATTGAGGATAACCCCAAATTCTTCACAGAGTACTTTTTAGGCATATATATGCCTAAAAAGTACATATATATATATATAAAGTAC